>NC_057811.1:120492287-120517102 GCF_018294505.1 Triticum aestivum | reverse complement strand
AGGACCCCCGTTTCGACCGTAGGAGGTCCGTTTCGCCCGTTTTGCGGTAGGCCACACCCCTCCCGATCAAAATGACCCCCGTTTCGACCGTAGGAGGTCCGTTTCGTCCGTTTTGCGGTACGCCACACCCCTCCCGATCAACAGGACCCCCGTTTCGACCGTAGGAGGTCCGTTTCCTCCATTTTGCGATACGCCACACCCCTCCTGATCAACAGGACCCCGTTCCGAATGTAGGAGGTCCGTTTCCTCTGTTGTGCGGTACGCAAGGCCTCGTTTCCATCGCCTGTTCCGTCCAAGCCCTCCCGATGAACACGACCATGCATTCCGTTTCGACCCAGCCGGTTGGCTCCCACGCGTTCCGTTGCCTCCCGATGAACACGACGCATTCCGTTGCCTCCCCATGAACACGACGCATTCCGTTGCCTCCCCATGAACATGACGACGACGTTGTTTCTCTGTTCCGACCCAGCCATGTCAACGAACCCTCACCGTACGTATGCGCGAGTCGGCGTTCGAGACCCCGCCCGTATGTACACATACGTGGCCGTATTTTCTTTCTTGCACCCTGGCCGCTGTACGTACGTGTACATGCTACGTGCGCGCCTCTACTACGACAAGTGCGCGCCTCTACATCCACCAGTATATATGTACGTACACGTTCGCGACCAGAATGACAACGCTACGTACGCTTCGACCAGGTGGGTCCCGACTGTCAGGCACTTCCTTGCGTGCGAAGATGTAGCTAGTGGGTCCCAGCAGTCAGGGGGGCGAATTGTTTTGTTTTTTTGCCCGGACGCACTTCCTTGCATGCGAAGGTGTAGCTGGTGGGTCCCAGCAGTCAGGGGGGAAACATTTTTTTCACGAAATACGGTGGCCCGTCCGGTGGGTCCCCGCTGTCAGGTGGAGGAATAATTATTTTGCGCGTAATAAGGAGGCACTTCCTTGCTGCGGCCGTGGACCCAGCTGTCAGCGTCTCCACACACAGTACTCTTCCGATGGAAGTCGGCCGTTGACCACATTGACCACGCTGCGCCGAGAGCACCACGGCGGTGAACGACGGCGAGGCCTAGGAAGGTGACGACACGGAGGCAGGGAAGACTCGGCAGTTGTTTCCCACGCGGAGGGGAGTACGACTATACGAGGGTTTACTGGTTCGTCTGCCATCGCCGGAGAATAACAGCAGGTGTGGGTGAGTAGAGGGATGGCTAGGCCAGCGATGGGAGTATGGTGGGGCGGTGAGGCCTGCGCGGCAGCACAGCCGGCCGCGGGGAGGAGGGAGCAGGCAGTCCCGTCGGCGCTTGTTTGAGCGGCTGGAGCAGGATGAGCAGAGATTGAAGAAGCACGATGGCCGTTGGATGGACATCCGACAGTCAGTGCTTGTGCGTCAACCTTTTTTAGGAAAGCCTCAAATCTGTGGAAAACAGCATACAACCAATCTGCCATTATTTCTAATAATTTACAGCCCATTTGCTAATTCTTAAGGTTTTTTTGGAGCCCATATTCTTTTTGTTAGCATTACAGCCCATATTGTGGCCACGATTAAAAAATTATACGAAATTTTACATATTTCGGTGTGGTCCGAACTGTTTTTAATCCCGAAATTTCGATTCACATTCAAACTGATTTTAAAAATAAATGTATATCAATATAAAATCCAACAAATTCTCCACGCATAAAAATTAATGTAATTTAAAATCTTGAAATAAAAAAAAGATATTTGAAACTAATTGCCGGTTTGATGTGTTTTAAGAATGTACAACCCATTTCTCATTACTGATGGGCCATTTTCTCGGCCAGCTGAATGAAAGCTCTCCTCGTCTTGAAAGATTTGCAGCCCAACAGGCCTGACAAAGCGACTTACTTGGCAAATCACAAAAAAACTGGGCTGTGGCCGCGGACCCAGCTGTCAGCCTCTCCACGTACAGTACTCTTTCGATGGAAGTCATTCCTTGACCACGTTGACCACGCCGCGCGGAGAGCACCACGGCGGTGGACGATGGCGAGGCCTAGGAAGGGGACGATGCGGAGCCGGGGAAGACGCGGCAGTGGAAGCCCGCGCGGAGAGGAGTACGAGGGTTCACTGGTTCGGCTGCGGTGTGAGGCTGACGTCGCCGCAGGGCCTGGGCAGTGGTGGGAATAGTAGGGGGCGGTGAGGCCTCTGCCGCAGCACAGCCGGCCACGGGAGGCAGGAGTATGCGGCACGACCGGCGCTGCTTTGGGCGGCTGGAGCAAGAAGACCAGAGGTTGAAGAAGCACTACGGCCGTTGGATGGACATCGTACGGTCACTGGAGCTAGAATCGTTCATATTGACTAAGTTGACAAAGCCCTTCGTCCCCGTCAACTTAGTAGGCCCACAAGTCAGCCTCCCACCAAGGTGGGTCCCAGCTAGCCGGGGGAGTATTCATTTTTTTGTGCGTAATAAGGAGGCACTTCCGGTGGGTCCGAGCTGACAGCGGGGGGAACGTTTTTTTTGCAAAATACGGTGGCCCGTCTGGTGGGTCCCAGCAGTCAGGGGGAAATGATTTTTTTGCAAAATACTGGTGGCCCGTCCGGTGGGTCCGCGCTGTCAGGTGGAGGAATAATTATTTTGTGCGTAATAAGGAGGCACTTCCTTGCGGCCGCCGTGGATCCAGCTGTCAGCCTCTCCACGTACAGTACTCTTCCGATGGAAGTCGGTCGTTGACCACGCCGCGCCGAGAGCACTAGGGCGGTGGACGATGGCGAGGCCTAGGAAGGGGATGACGCGGAGCCGGGGAAGACGCAGCAGTGCAAGCCCGCGCAGAGAGGAGTACAAGGGTTCACTGGTTCGGCTGCGGTGTGAGGCTTCCGTCGCCGCAGAATAACAGGGGGTGTGGGTGAGTGGAGGGATGGCCTGGCCAGCAGTGGGAGTAGTATGGGGGCGGTGAGGCCTCCGCGGCAGCACAGCCGGCCACAGGAGGCAGGAGCAGGCGGCACAACCGGCGCTGCTTTGGGTGGCTAGACCAAGAAGACCAGAGGTTGAAGAAGCACTACGGCCGTTGGATGGACATCGTACGGTCACTGAAGCTAGAATCGTTTATATTGACTAAGTTGACTAAGCCCTTGGTACGCTCCAACTTAGTAGGCCCACAGGTCAGCCTCCGAAACGGTGCACCCCAGATGTCAGGGGGAGGAATCATTTTTTGGGCGGCCGAAGCTAAGAATATCCGAGATTGAAGAAGAAGCACGACATCCGTTGGATAGACATCCAACGACCACTGCTGCTAGAACCGTGTGTTGACTATAATAAGTTGACAAAGCCTTGCATACGCGTCAACTTATTTTTTTAGGGGACGCATCACTTAGTAGGCCCACAAGTGTGTGGCAGAGAACTTATAGGCCATTTGCGTTTTGTAAGAATGTACAGCCCATTTTTGAATTCTAATGGAATTTACAACAGCCCATTTACAGTTTGTTAAAAGTACAGCCCATTTTCTAGCTAGGACAACGATTAATAATTTCAACCAACCATTGAAGACAGAATTCAATAAAATTTCCCACATTTTGATGGGATCCAAAATATTTTTATCCCGAAATTTCTAGTCAGATTAAATATAAATTTGTATTACGTAAAAATCCAACGAAACATTGCGCGCGCAACAATGAAAATTTAAGATTTTCAAAATCCATAAATAATATTTTATAAACTAATTTCGTGTTTGGTGCATTTTTTTATAGTTACTGCCCAGTTTTTATAATTACATCCCATTTATTATTTTTTAAAGCCCATTTTCCTATTAAGCCTAATGCATCCCTCCTAGTAAAGATTTGTAGCGCAGCGGGGCGGAGAATAACAAGTTGACCTTGCCTGGGTATTCCTCAAAAAGACGTATAGCTGGGCTAGCCATTTTCATCTTGAGAAAATTAGTATCTGGGCTGGATATCTGGCCTGGGCTAGACGGGCCACAGCCCGCCCAGTTAATACCCTGCTCTCCTCTGAACAACAACGAAATCATCGCCAAGAAAAACTCTACAGTGCTCACGCCTCAAAAACACAAATACTGCTCGAGCTGCTTGGTCCCAGCTGTCGGCCGCACCTTGTGCAATTCTCTCGTTTATATTGACTACATAGGTTGACAATGGTGTGGGACCGTGATGTCAGGAAACGAGGAGAAAGCAACAAAAATATAGTTGTACATAATAAGGAGGCACTTGCGTACGTACGGCTATGGCCCTAGTGGGTCCCTAGTGTCATCCAGTCAAAATAAAGTCATCTCCTGAATCCTCATGTTCGTTGACGATGTTAACAATGCTCGCCGCCACGGCGAGCGCAACAACTCGAAGGACAACGGAGAGGGCCTCGCGGGCCCTACGGATGGTCTGATACAGCGCCCGCTGCTCATTCAGGAAGCCAGGATCATCGGACACCTATGAGCACCTTCGAGAAACTGAGACGGCATGAAACGGTAAGGCCGCGCTGGGGAGCTCTGGTTTATTTCAAACCTGTATTAACATACAAGTGTAATTTACTCGTCATCGGAAACAACGCGTAAAATACAGGCGTAATGAAACCGAGGGCCCGAGGTCTGTAAGTAAAAACGGTGGGTTACGCGTGTAATTTGAGAGACCAGTGTATATTTTACGAGCACTGCTATATGGACGACATTACCAGATGATGCATGCACGACGTGCGTATCATGCCATCCATGGGCAAGGCTGAAACAGCAGCTAACGGCTGGATTAGAAATCGTCCGAGTGTCGTTCACCGTTTTTATCGTGTGTGAAGTACTTCCGATATTTTACTAGTCGAAATCAACCAACCAAGTGCCTTCGCCCGAGACCATCTGCTTTAATTTACAAGCGTCAGTCTTACAAGTGGTTTTGGTTGGAAAACGACGATCCAATCACGGCCTAATATCATGAGTTGGTCGGAAGATCATATGGTTTCACGTCTAACCAACCCGACTTGTCGTATAGGCTATGAATGAAACATCAGACGACGACATGGAAACAACAGAAGAGGATGATCTTCTTAACAAGCAAACCACTGGCATTAGATCGACATGCAAAACAATACGAAGCATTATTCTTAGGAGGCACGGTGAACAGATCATGATGCCGCATGCCACAACATTCCAAGCTCAACTTTGCAATCAAACACAAGGCCTGGCATTACATAGACAATATTCAGAACAAACTCTTAACACAAGAATATCTCAGCAGAGTAACTATTTACTTCTAAACTGAACACAGGAATAGGAAAAAACACTCGACGCTGCTCACAGCAAGGGCGTCCCACTCAAAAATATCAAATGCATGTCTTCTGGCTAACATCAATGAGGAAATTTTGACAAGGTTTTCCAATTCCAATATATTAAACTAACGTCTTCTTGCTAACATCAATGATTAAACTTTGACAAGCTTTTCCCATTCAAAATATGTAATGCCTATGATCGTGGAGTCATGTTGTAGCTTCTTGTACTTGTTTGGGCACTTTATGCCCAGGGCACTCCACGTGTTGTTAAATTGCCAATGGTCTCTGTAGACTAGTCATGTCACCGGTGTCTAATAATACTCTGTAAAGCTTCTCGTTTATTCCTTCTGTAATGTAGCGCAAACAGTAACTGCTTCTTTCTGCAAAGTGGAACGACCAATTGGACCTAGTAATGCAGCAGTTTGCCTTGGACACATTGGCTCCTTTTGTGCAGTTCAACTAAAATCAAAGTCGGAATAAAACCGAGCTTTAATTTTGATATCCCTCTAAGCAACAATAGGTATAAGGGAAACAATTACTGAGAAATAACGGTTGATGACTTGTACTCCCAGAAGAAAAGCATCTACTGATCTACTTTATCTTAATGGGAAACAAAGCAGGAGAGTAGCAATTCTCCATCAGTGTGATTCATTCATATTGACTGAGACATTATCTTAACAATGCCTTGTTTCAACATGTATAAAGAACGACAAAGCAGAAAAGTACCATCCCTAAAACAATGCAACTGATTCATTTTAACAGAGACATTATCTTAACAATACCTTGGTTAAACATGTAGAAAGAACTATAAAGCAGGATAGTACCATTCCTAACAAGTGTTGCAGTTTTGAACTAAGATTCAGTAGTTAATTAATTCTGAGAGTGGCATTGCTTAATTTTACCAGCGGCATTAGATTAACGAAAAGCATAAACAGTTCCAGGGGAGAGTGGGCGCAACAACAGTATGTGCTTCCATCTACTTATAAAGGGGGTGATGCAGAGTTTGTTGTAACAAAGCAACAAGCATCATGTCTGGGTTGGTCCCATGTTTGTTCACTACTTAATGGGAAATGACAGCAATACAATAGCTTCAATTCAACATTATTTAAAACAGTACCAATACAAGTAGCACAACATCTCAAAGCACACTGCACAATCATGTGGATGAAGGCCTGTACTAACCTTTCATGAGACCGACAAAGGTAAAATACGAATCTCGATCTCCTTTTGTACAGTTCCACCAAAATTAAGCAAAGTCACCGGTGTGACATTCAAGTTGAACTGCACAAAACACTCTTAAAACATAAGTGTTTTGAGTAGTGAAGCAAAATGTCGCAATAGCAACAAGTTGAATCGATAGCCCTGTTTTAACAGAGGCAAAAAAGGAAACAATTACTTGCCGATAAAGGAGGATGAAACAAACGGTGACAGAAAGAAGCATCTAACTTATCTTGGATGGAAAACAAAGTAGGACAGTAGCATTTCTAAAACGGTTGCATTGATTCATATTAACAGAGACATTCTCTTGAAACAACATTCGTTAAAAAATGTAATTCACTTTTAACAGTGGCATTGCTTCAATTTTCTGGCGGCATTCTTAGATTAACAACAGCAAAATAGCTCTATGGGACATGCCAGCACCATGTGCGTCCACACGTATATATGGGTGATGCAGAGTATGTAGCCAAGTAGCATATATGCGCTGGTCCCATATTTGTTCTCTTTGAACCTTCTTCCTATGTGAGGGCAGCAAATCTAGTCCTGCATAAACTACCCGACCCCCCAGTTTCTTTCCCTTTTCAACAAAGAGATCGGTTCCTTACAGATGTGTGTACTGGGTTACCCCCTTTTTCCCTTTTCGACCTACAAAGCGGCTGGATAGCCAGTCTATACTACTTTCCGCCCCTCCTTTCCTCATTGAACCACGTCCTAGATTCTTGCTCCAGCCCACCGCACCCTTCTTTCCTCTTTGAACCAAGACCTAGATTCGACTACAAATCAAAAAAGATCCACATGCAGCTAGAGCAACGACGGTTTCAAAGAAACTTATACCTTAGGGTCGTCGGGATGTGGCAAGGCGTGCGGCGGGAGGCCGGATCTGCCCACACTACGTACGGCAGCGAGGAAGAAGGGGTCGGTGGCCCTCCCGCACAGGCGCTGGGTGAAAGAGAACAGCGCACCCGGCAGTGGATTGCCTCCCTCGCCAAAGGCGATAGAGTGAACGCTGCACCTCCTCCCCTTCCCGGTGCGACGGGATACGGACGCCTCCTTCACCAGCTGTGTGGGGGGAGAGAGAGCCAAGAGGCCAACGCAGTCTTGTTTAGATCTGGTGAAGAGAGGGTGAGAGACTGTGAATATAGCAAACCCTAGCAAATGAACGCTGAGCCTCCAGCATGTAACATATATGTACTGCGGTGAGCGTGTGGAGAGTGCAAACCCTAGCGAACAAGCGCTGAGGCTCCGGTGCCTTCACTGCACCTGCTTTTGGCTGTATGACAGGTGAGCCAGCCACATTTTGGGCCCACCTGTCATAAATCCAAAGGCAGGTGCACTAAGTCAATGAAGCTGCGTCCATATAGTACTCTCGTGTATACGACTAATATATAGTGGAGTGGTTTTCTTATTCTCTCCATTACAATTGTTTTAAATTGTGTAAGTACGAAACGAAACTCATTATTTAATGTACAGTGAAGAAAACTAGTACTACTTCCGATGAACTAACGATCCACGCCCACGCGTCCTGGTCGCACTTCCTGTCCTTCACGTGTGGTACACTACCCTCCCTTAAGTGAACAACCAGACATGCGCCAAATTATCGGAAACGTGTGAGAGTGTGTACAAATAAAGAATTTTAATTTCAATTATCGGAAAGGTTTGAGAGTATTACAAAGTTTGACTTCAGTCAAATCTAATATGCGGAGTAAATAAAAATGGAGGGCTACTATGTCCATCCGGGTTTTTAGTCCACACCATTTTTAAATCAAAGTTAATAGTTGGACAAATAAAATTACAGGGGAGCTGGAGACAAAGTTGTGAGAAGGCTTAGAAATCAATACAAAACTTATGCTCTTAGTACCAACGTCGATCCTTCTTTGAGGAAACATTTGGTTCATAGCCAATTGTGTGATAAAATTGCACCAACGTGAAAGACGACTGCGTCTCAAACGCAACCAAGGTGAACTGACGAAGGATAATATCTTTGTGCGTAACAAGCAAAGAGCACTGATGGAAGACAGGTTGTTTTTCATTGAAAATCGACCAGCTTCACCAGCCGAAGCAACCATGAGGCGCAACCATGAGCATCGATAGGTCATCATGGTGATGCATCATCCATTTGGCATCAAATTTGGGTGAGGCGCCTATGAAGTTCGACAAATCCTCACCGTGGTCTGTTTCTTCTCAGTAATCAAGCTCGAGGAAGGAAGAACCACGTGGCAGAGGACAGTGAGGCGGAACAACAATGGCCATCCAATTTGGTGCAGTTCCACTAAAATTGAGAAAGACATGCCCGGGTATGGAGACACACATCGCTGTTTCCAAAAATATAAAAAAGGGTTAGCAACGACATCTCAATTTTCAATAAGAATTAATGAAAATTACACCAACAAACAGAAGCATCATAATTATCTTGATGGGAACTAAACCAGGATACCCGAGAAAAAAAGCATTTCTTCATTTAACCAGTGATAGTACTACCACCATATGGACAATGACCGCACAACCACCATGTACTTTTTGTCGAAACAACATGTATACCTCCACCGAGGCATAAATCAAGACAACTTTTCGAGTGGCTTTTCCTCTATAATAGTACTAGTAGGTGATGTTGGACCAGCCGATGAACCCTAGCTACTATGCATGGGGAGCTGGGGAGTAGTCGCATAGAAGAAAACCCGCACGCAGCGACCTGGGGAGCTGGACCAGTACAAGAAGTTATACCTCAGGTGGGCGAGATGTCGTTTAGGCGGGCGGGCAGGATCTGCCCACACGACGGCAGCGAACAAGGGCGCGGAGGATCTTCGTCCGCGCCAGCGCCGGCTCCGAAAGGACGGTGCGCATCGGCTTCCTTCGTCGCCGACGGCGACAACGTCAACGCTGCACCTCCTCACCTCCCGCAGCGGACGGGATTCGGCCGGATCTGTGACCACCGGTGAGGAGAGAGATAAAGTGGACACTGCCATCTTGTTTTGATATGGAGAGGGTGAGAGAGCGAGACGTTAGAAACTCTATCAAACAAGAGGTTATAATGGAGTAAAAAAATCTCTCCATAGCAGTGGTTTTAAATAGAATACGCGCGTTCCCGGAAAAAAGAAATGAAAACTGGCGGACAATTTTTCTAACGTACCAAGAAAGGAAACTCGATCAAAAACACGCCCCGCTTCCAGGTCGCGAGAGTCGTCGCGCACACACACATAGACATAGACATGCATATCCGTGTTTCCGTAAAATTCCATTTCCATCTCCATCTCCAATCATATTTGTCCAACTGGCACATTATTTGCGTTGTTAATTATATACGCAGCAATATTAACGTACAACATCTCTTGTTTGCGCACGTTCGGACCGCTGCCACGGCCGGTCCTGACCAACCCGAACCCTCTTCATCACCCGCGCGTGCTTCCCGCCCGAAACGGTCAGTGCCGCATTCATGCCCGGCCAGAGCGGACGCGACCTCTCACTGGCGCCGGCATTGAAGCGGCGCGCCGGTCGAGAGAGCGTCGCCCGCGCCGCTTCCGGGTGCACGCGGCTGCTCCGCATTCAAAGGTCGCAATAGCCGGCTACAACATGCATGTAAAAAGTTCTTGGGAGTCCGTGCTACAGCTAGCTGTCCTCCCCCAACTCATCAATCTCTTCTAGTAGTGCTAGTACTCCATGGCCCGATCCATCGACAAGCAGGCGGGAAAGTTATCGTATACTCGGTTTGCGGTGAGTGGCATGCCGAGCGACCGTGTGGGGTCGAGCCATGGAGGAGGGTGAGACACGAACACAACAGACGTGATTTAAATGTTGGTTTTGCTCGATGGCGTGATCCAACGAAACGAAACGTTGGTTTCTCTCTGTTTCCATTTTTTCCGAAAAAACGGAAACTTTCCACTCCATTTTCATTCCTATTCCAAGGTTGCCCCGTTACAACATTCCATCAAATACAAAGGAAAACTAACACGCATGCTGATGCATGTCAATGATTCACAGATCATAGCCAATATTTACTTCACAACTAAAGAAAAAAGTTGTGAGAGCGTGTACGAAAGAAAAACTACTGAAGGGGTCACTACAACTTTACCCCTAAACCCTAAACATGATTTAATTTCCTGGCCAGGTAGAACCTGTTGAAGGAAAGACTGCTGGCACCCTTGGATCATACGGTGCTTTTGTGCAGTTCCACTAAAATCGACCTGAGCATCCCTGATGGCAAAGATATTGAAGAAGTTTGATTAGAATAATAGTACTGGCACTAGTTCATGAGACATAAACTCATCACAAGTAGAAGCCGGTAGAAGTAGAGAAAGATTGACATGGAGATGGAGCTACGGCAGTGGAGCAAGCCGGCTCCAAAAGGAAGATGGACTACCTGGGACGTCGGGCTGTAGCTAGAAGGGCGGTTGGGACGCGGCATCGGCCCCTACCGCGGTGACCCCCGATTGGGACGCACCGACTGTGGGTTTTCTCCCTCGCCGAAGTCGACCGCGCCTACGCAGAACATTGTTCCCTTCCCCCAGCTGCGGGATCAGGCCCGTCGTTCTATGCTTGTGAAGAGAGCAACCTAAGCAAGCAGTCTTGTGGCTTAGGCTCCTGCTAGTGTATATATAGTGGTTTTCTTTTTCTCTCCATATCAACCATTTTATATTGCGTACGTGTCATTCAAGAGTGAAATGATGGTTGCTTCTTCCGACTAACTTACTATGTGATTTGACTGCTCCTTAGTGGCCCCTACATGTACTCCCCCTACGTGTATGCAACAGTCACACGTACACATGGACGCAAAAACGCGTGCGACGCCCTAATGCATGCATGTCCAAGCACACGACGGAAAACACACGGTCACGCTCAAGTGGTCAACCTACACGTGCATGCACACACATATTCAGTCAGGGTGAGCTAGTGACCGTATAAACACCGGAAAATATATATATTGAGCGCAATGAGCGTATTATGAAGTCCACTGACCGTATTTTTACAAATATACAGTGACAGAAAGTGTATTTACCTCGTTTGAAATTAAGACAATATTAACCGGAGAGGAGGCAGTATGGACTAGCATTACTTTGCTGTGTCCCGTCAACTTGCCGAATGAGGAGAAGGTTGCAGGACGGGAGAAGCTTGCGCGCGATGGCTTGCAGGACAAGGAGAAACTTTTGACTAATGCAAGCTCTCCCTCGCTCAGGCGGTGGACGTGCAACAGTTAATTCGGTGTCAGATTGCCAGAAGCATACACTATACTACTAGTGCTATTATTGTTCGACTTCCGGAATAGGCGAACAGCCAAGCGCAAAGTAAACACGTCAGCAAACTTTGCGGCGCATCTTCGTGCGAACCGTGCGGCGCATCTTCGTGCGAACCGTGCTTGCTGCACTTTGAATGTGGCCGAGAGCTGGCTTGATGAAACACCTCGCTTCCTACTTCTTTTTTTGCGGGGTACCTCGGTTTCTAGTGACCAGTGTCTTGGCTGATCGTCCTAAGAATGCTTATATATGAATAAAGCTCTCTCATTTACCCGCAAAAAAGATTAAGCCATATTAACCGGAAAGGAGGGAGTATGGACTAGCACTACTTTTTGGTGTGTCCCGTCAACTCACAGAATGAGGAGAAGCTTGCAGGACAAGGTGAAGCTCGCTTACGCCTTTTGACTAATGCAACCTACCCTCGGTGGACATGCATCAGTCCATTCGGTGTCAGATTGTCAGAGGCATACACTGTTGTACCCAACATGTGGAGTACCATCATTGTTCGACTTTACGAAGAGGCGAAGAGCCAAGCGCAGACTAGAACTGCATGGTGGAGCGTCTGTACTCTTATTTTTTTATATCTGATAAAGTACACGTTTATTCCGGAGAAGGGCAGAAAACGGCAGCCCAACATGTAATGAATGGTACCGATCAACAAACCATGCTCGAATATATCTTGGCCTCCATGCGAGCCCATCTGTTTGTTCTCGCTCCTCGTCTCTCTCAAGGAATGGCTGGTTGGCTCATTGCCGTCAATTGAGATCGGTTTGCTCACACTCCTGTCCCACATGTCAGTGATATGCCAAGAGGAGGTGTGTTGACCGACTGGCCATACACGTACTTGGTTTTGCACCTTCATACTACTCCTCCCTCCGTCACAGTTTACAGGGCGCGCTTCATTATGATGCATTTCTCTCAATGCATTTCCACCACCAGAGAGACTTTAGACGCGTTTGGTTTAATGCTCAATTAATTAGGGCGTGGTAACCGCAATCAAGTCCACAATTTTCTCTCCATGTACTGTACTACTACGGAGTGGAGTAAGTGCATGCATGTGTGTACCCGGGGTGGAAGCACTGCATGCATGTGTGTACGCATTATTCCCTCTAGTAATAGACGACGTGCTATAACTACCAATGCTATTTTTCAGGCCAATCACTAGTCGCCTTGGTCCCACAGATTTTTTTTCTTTTTTCTGAAGCGCGCTGTATAAACAGTGACGGATGGAGTAGTATGAGCGGATTCAAAGAAGAGCGTATTGATGGTTGCTTCTTCAGAGCAACTTACAGTGGGAAAGGTGGGGCTTATGATTTGACTGCTCATTACTCACTATTAATGCGGCGCAACGACCGGGCTGAGTCTCCCATGCGGTTGTGCACTACCCCCTCGGTTCCTAAATATACTCCGGAGTATTTGTCTTTCTAGAGATTACAACGAGTGACTACTCAAATATTTGTCTTTTTAGAGATTTCAAATGGACTGGCACATACGGATGTATATAGACATATTTTAGAGTGCAGATTCACTCATTTTGCTCTGTATGTAGTCACTTGTTGAAATCTCTAGAAAGATGAATAGAATATTTAGGAACGGAGGGAGTACACATACGAAGCAAAATGAGTGAATCTACACTCTAAAATATGCCCGTTTGAAATTTGTAAAAAGACAAATATTTAGGAACGAAGGAGTATAATTTTGTGCATGGCACATGGACCCGGATGATGAAGAGGCTTCTGGCAATGCTATCAAGCTTCCATCATTTGTTTACATAATTGACGTACTATACAAATAATTTTCCAGCGACATGAAATTGTACAATGGTGTGAGCTTTCAGCTTTTGTTTCGCGTGTCTTGCCATCGATGCTCTTTCGGAAACAATAAAAACTAACTTCCTTGCTAATGCATGTCAATTGTTAGCAGATCAGAGCTAATAATTACATCACAACTGAAGACAGAGTTGTGAGAAGGTGTTAAATTAAAATTGATCCATGCTTTCATTGGCAGCAACGTCCCCCCAGTTCTGTCTAAATCAACAAGGCATGTTGGGAAAGAAAGTAGCTGTCTGGAGCATGCAACATTCCGATCATTTTGTGCAGTTCCACTAAAATAGAGCTGAGCGTCCCTGTTCCAGAGATATTAAGTGTGATTACGATAATAGAGGACTGCTGATGAAACAATAAACACACAAATAGAAGCTAGTCACCTTTGGAGTCTCTCTTAAGACTAACTAGTTGGAAAGATTAGGCTCGGAGTTGGATGAGGAGGATAGAGCAAAACCAATCTCCCTTTGTGCAGTCGCACTGAAATGTAGAGACGTTGCCCGTGTGACATTTTAGTACAACTGCACAAAACACTCTTATGAAAAAAGTGATTTTTGCAGTTCACCAAAAGGTCGCAATAGCAACGAGTAGAAAGGAAACAATTACTGGCCAATAACAGTTGATGACACATGCGACGACAAAAAAGAAGCATATTCCTTGTCCTAAGGGAAGATAACAACACGGTTGTGTTTGTCTAAACCAGTGTGAGGACGAGAATGCAGTATGGAAAGTACGCCGGACGAGCTACGTTTTGGGCAAAGAACTATGGAAGATCCACATGCAGCGACGTGGGAAGACGGGCAGTGGAGCAAGGCCGGAGGGGATACCTGGAGGTCGTCGGGATCTAACTAGGTGAGCGGCGGCGGGCGGAATCTGCGAGCAGGTGGCGTAGGCCCTGCCGCGCCGGAGCTTGGTCAGAGAGAACGGCGTGTACCGCAGATCGGGACGTGCTGCCTCGGCGCCGTCAAACGGAGAAATGATACACTTCCTCCCTTTCCCCCGGCGGATGGGATGCGGCCAGATCAGTGACCAACAGTGAGAGAGAGAGGCCACTGCACTCCCCTTCCCCCGGTGGACGGGATGCGGCCGGATCAGTGACCAACGGTGAGAGAGAGAGGCCACCGCACTCCCTTTCCCCCGGCGGACGGGATGCGGCCGGATCAGTGACCAACAGTGAGAGAGAGAGAGGCCACCGCAGCCTTGTGTGAGATACTCTGAAGAGCGACAAACCAGGCAGGCAGGCTCCATTGTATATAGTGAGCGGACTACCTTTTTCTCCATAAAATCGTTTTATATTCTGTGTACGTGCCATTGAGCGCTATAACTTTATTTAAAAATAACGGGGCAACGCGTCAAGTCGAACTTTGTTTCGTGCACGCGTGGTACACGACCTCCCTAGGTAAACAACAGCTACAGGTGTTCAAATTAGCACGTGGGCTGCCATTTCGTAAAGAAATGAGCTCCACCGTGTACCCGCGCGGGTGTGGCTGGGCACGAAGCGTGAGTACGTGCACGGTGCACCTATTCTCTTCTTGTATACGTACACCACCTACGTGGGGTTGTGTGAGAGAGATACAAACCTAGAGAGATATAGTGTGTGGGTTCTTGAGAGTTTGGGGGGGGGGGTCAACCAAAAAATGTAACATATGCAATGTGTGTGAAATAGAGTCCTGGATATAACATATATATAGAGGGGGCGATCCATGAGAAGAGAGTGGAGGTATCATCGGCTTGTGGTGTCCATAGAATCGAAGAGAGGGATGATGTGTGTGTGCGCGCGTGATCGATAAAGAGTGCCATCGAATTTGTGTGTGCCCACGTCAAAGATATAGAGTGGCTGGCCTACTGGAACGTGAGATGGCTCATGTGCAGTTTGTCTCTGTGGCATGGATACCTACCTGCAGCGCTCGACTATCGGTGTGTGGTGGCGGAAGAGGGAGGCCCAATTAACTATAGAGGTACAATGGTTGGTATATGTGTGGAGGAGGAGAGAGGCCTACCTCATGTATTAAGGAGATCGATCTGCCTCATGTATTAAGGGAGATCGATCGGCATCCATGCATATGTGCAGGAGAGGAATAAGGTTGGGAGAGAGACAGAGCTAGAGTGTTGGAGGGGGTGGTAGTGGAGTTGCTTCTAACAAATGGTGGGATAGGCTTGCTAGACAAACGGAGGGCACGCCCGTAATATCAATAAGAGAGGAGATGGCTGCTTGTTGTCTGTGCACGTGCGTGTGAGAGACAGGTCAGGAGGCATGCACAAATGATGAGGGGGGACGATGTGGCTGTGGTAAGCAGACGTAACTACATAGGAAGATCAATCGCCCTTTGTTAGAGAAAGGAGAGACATAACTTGTGAGGTACGTCGATCGATGGGGGGGGTAGTTAAAGTCGATCTAGGTACATGTTGGGAGATCGATCGGTATACATGCATGTGTGTGTTAGAAGCAAATGAGGCATGAGGAGAAGGATAGAGAGAGAGGGATGCATGTAGGAGGTGGTACGAGAGGCATACTATATCGAGGGGGAGGAGTGTGCGAGTACGAGAACGATGAAAAGAGTGGTGGGAGTGAGGCATGGACGATGACAAGAGAAGAGGGGAAGCTTGTGTTTGTGCTAGGCACACCTGGCTAGAGAGGCATATCGATCGATGTGTGCCGTAAAGAAGGAGCTGGGGGGCCTACACACACCGTGGGTGAATGACCTAAAGTGAAAAGACGAATTTGTGCGATGGAGCTAGAGAATGCTGAGGGAGGGTGAGAGGGATGCGGGCGTGTGCATGCACAAGAGAAAGTTAGCACTAGCTACAAAGATAAGAGGGTTGTGTGGGTGTAAAAGATGAATAGAGATCATATATACTTCATTATAAAAGCGAATTCGGATATTTGAAGAATTTATCATAGTGTTTCGAACCGACGCATGTGTGAATATATATAATGGTGATACACATGGTGTGGTTGTGAACATGTTATAGTACATTTAATATTTTTATCTCTACTCTTATAAAAAACGGAGTTGTTGATGATGGTGTGCCTGCCATCCTGCATTATAGGCCGTCCGATTTATATCTGGCGGATAGCAAGGAAACTATGATGGTTGAAGTTGGCAACAATCATGATTGTAGATTCTTATTGAAATAGAGAAACGAATTCAAATTTAGTTCGAATTGCAGCGGTAGTATAGACATTTGGAATGCACTAAAATGTTGGTATGAGTAGGTTACATGCATTATACAGCAAGCGAAAAAATTTAATCGGACATAACATGGATTCATACTCCCTCCTTCCATCTATATAGGGCGTAATGAGATTTTTAAGACCGCCTTTGACTATTGACAAGATTAATAGTACATGACATGGACAATGTGAAAATTATATCATTGAAAGAACATTTCACAGACGAATTTAACGGTGTGCTTTGTGTAAGTTGCATGTCATATATCATTGCTCTAATATTTGGTCAAAGTTAGCATCAAAAAACGCATTAGGCCCTATATAGATGGAAGGAGGGAGTAGCTTTGAATAGAATTTGTATAGTAAAACGGGGCAAGACTCTCCCTTTGTGTGGTGTGAATAGTTTTATTTGTTCGTTTTCTTTTTGGTTGAGGGAAGTGCGAATTGATTTGGTACGTAGAAGTAAAATATTACTACACGTTAGGCTTGTCCCTAAAATTCAACCCGCGTCTTGTTATATCCCGAAAATTCAGATATCGTGCTCCCAAAACTGGCGCCTTCACAACCCGCGCCTTGCTATCCTGAAATTACAACGCGCGCGAAAACTCCCTCCAGCTGCCAAATCCCGACACGCGAAATCCCCCTTCTAACCCTGAGCCGAAAGGGCCGCTAGTTCAAATCGGTGGGTGGGGGGGGTACTTTTGTAACACACCCTACATTTTGGACCAGCGCGTCCCTAAGTCATGCTTCACCCCCTCCCATCACCCCCTTTTTGGCATTCGAAATCCCAGGCCGCCATAACCTCTCCGCTCCAGCCGCGAAACCCCACCCTCCTCCGTCCGCCACGTCACCGCTGCCCAGCCGGAGCCTCTTCCCCGATGATGTCGTCCACCGCAACAGCTCGACGTCCCTCGTTCACCTCCCCGGATGAGGATGCGTCGTCCATCTCGCCGTCCCGCCGGTTCAGCCGCCCCGTCCTCCACCTCCAAGGAGCTGCTCTGACGATCGCCTCGTCTATCATGGCTGCTCCATCCCCACAGCGCCGCCTTAACCTGCTCCACTGGAACCGCGACATCCTCACCGACTCCTCGGACGAAGCCGAGGCTTACTCGGCGCCACCAAAGAGGTTTTACACTCATCGCATCGCACCTTCTCCTTAACTCGACCTCCCGGCGGCGAGGTGCTCCATCCCGCACCCCCATGGAGCGGCTACCTTGAAGCCGGCGCCGCGGGCGACATCTCCACGGAGGCTCTCCCCCAGTGTGAGGCCCCTTCGGCGGCGGCGTCCATACCAGCCGGATCTGCTGCTGCTGCTGCTCCGGCTCTCGCTCGATCGCTCGCTCGCCCAGCTGCTGCTACTGCTCTCCCCCTCGCTCGTGCTGCTGCTCTGCTCCGATTAAGCCACACTTCAGTCGACTGAATCGACTTTTGGGTCAGTCGATTTTCAGGGGTTTGGGGGCTCACCGGAGTTAAGGAAGAACCACCCGCAGCGGGGACGGGGGCTCGCCGGAGAGGTACCCCACTATCTATCTTAGGGTTCAGGGTGGGGGCGGGGGCCTAGAGGGCTGGCCGGGGCAGCGGTGGCGAGTTGTTTCGGGGCAGCGAGGCGGCGCTGGGGCCGGCGGTTCGGTCGGTGGTGGCTGGCGGCTCAGGGGGGGTGCAGGTTGAAGATGAACTGCAGGCCCTCCCTAAACTACATGTCAAGTGCCTCTCTGCTACCATTGCGTTCAGTTTCGACAGTAGCATTCATATTCCACAGTAAATTTTAGTTTCGACAGTTAAGTTCAGAGTCAACAGTTTTTACCTCATCTGTTGTAGTCAGGTGGTTTTTGGTGATGTTAATTTTACATCCATTTTACATCATCTATTGGAGATGCTATTGGAATCCCACTTGAGATTGGCGATGTCTGTCTTGTGCTGCTTTAGCCTTGACGTCTTACGGCTCACCGGAGCTGCTCCAACGACAGAACGATCCATCACAACAGAGCAGTGCCCTCGACGTCGTCTACAGATTCCTCAGATCTCCCTCCACACCTCCGACAGCCACCTCTGCCTCAACTGCTTCAGCGACCAACCCAATGATGCTAAGGTCGACACGGCTACGGCAAAGAGGTTGTACACTTGTTGCATCACTTATTACTATACATTCACATCGATCCATTAGGGCTATTTTGGTTCAACGGAAAAATGTCGATCCACTGGTTGTTACCATCACTCTAAATTTCTGCATGCTCTCCTTACATAATCTCACCATATTTTTTTCGTATGCATTTCAGATATTGTACACAGTCATGCTGAACATGTAGATAAAAAGAGAAGAGTTTTGTGCGGCAATACAATGTCATGCAGACATCGCTCCATGGTGGGTTCAATGGCAAACCCTCCCCACCCCTCTCCAGATTGTAATCCAGAGGAAGATATCTGTTCTGAGGTGGATTCAGACGCCGCTGACCACTCCTATTTACCGCCCAAGGTGTTTGCTCTACCTTGGCATCATGATGTTAGTCATATCATGCATATGTTGCCTTGCAGTGCCTACTTTTGACATCATATATGTCATCTGCTTAGTTTAGACATGTTTTGTAATGCCACCTGTTTAGTTTCTATATCATATATGGGAATTATGCAGTCTCATGTCTTTTAGCCAGCCATAATATATGTGAAATGTGCAATGCCATCCTGTTTAACCAGGCATCATATATTTGAATGATTTCTTGCCCATCCTTTTCTTCATTACATTTCCATTTGTCGATAATGTTTGTACATTGAACTACACTTCCTGTGAATCAGCCATTTGGGTGGGAGATGGAAAAATCTGGAGTGAAAACAAGGCCTTCAGAGCAGACAGTGCTACCTGTCGAAGCTGATCTCTTGTTGGGTCCCGAGAGCTCCTCAGAGATGGATTCAGAGATAGATGACCAATCCAATTCCCCCACTGAGGTGTATGCTCTAAGTTGGCACGGTTATATTGCTCATATCATGCATACGGTGTCTTGCATTGCATAGTTTAGACATCATATACACAATATTCAACACCATGTTCTTAGTTCAGACATCATATCGAATGCCCTCTGTTTAGCATATAAATCACATATGTGAATTAAATGATGTGATCCTGATTACTTAGATAACATGTAGGTGAATTAAATGATGCGATTCTGTTTAGTTATTCATCATATCTTTGAATTATGTTATGCTATGCTATCCAGTTTAGATAGACATCATATATGTGAAATTATGTCATGCTATCCGTTTTAGTTAAACAATATACATGTCAACTATTTCATGCCCTCTTTTTTCCACACTATCTATTGCATATGTCTCTCATTCCATGTCTGTACATTCAACTATGTTTCCGGTTTATCAGCCATTTGAATTAGAGCGGGTGATGCCAGTATCTAGCGGACTAAAAACACGGTCTTCAAATTAAACAGTGCTACCTCTTGGTGGAGATAGCACCCCGGTTGTACATGCACAAGAACCAGCCCTACCACACATAACCCAAACTCTCGCAGATTGTACCCCTACTGCGATGGACAGAGAACCAGCTTCACCCAATCTAACCCCAACCCCAGCCGATAGTAACCCAGTTCCTATTGGCACAACACCATCTCCACCACAGAGCTCCCAAACAAGAGCAGATAGTAAGGCAGCTCCAGTGCCCAAAGGGCCAGTACTATCACGGCGAACCCCAACTCCACCAGTTAGTACGCCTATTCCTGTGGAGGAAGCACAACCAGCTAGTCATAGTTTAGCATCTATCGCATTTGATGTTGTTAAATCGTATGTGCGTATCTTCCCATCTTGGAAATATTATACTAAAGATGAAGGAAAATGCCAGTTGCAGGTGTTTGTCCAGGAGTTATGTGTAAGTAATGTTATTCATGGCAATTACTTTGCTTCGTCCCATACATCCTACCTCCATGATGGTTATAATACATCAAAATTTCCCATTTTTCTCTATAGAGAAGGACCGATTTGGAAACTCAGGATGAGGTAACCTATGCTAATACCTCTGCTATCTTCAAGAATGCTTGGTGGCAGTATCGGAATTACCTGAAGAAAACGTACTTCACCGGCAAAGAAACTCATCAAATTCCCTTACGTTCTCCTGAGACACATTTACTGGACGATGACTGGGAACGCCTTGTTCTGTATTGGTCCCGAACCAAGAATGTGGTAAGGTCTATGAGCTAATTTTCTATTTTTTAGTATTATATTCTTGCGTCTTACTGTACTCTGTTCATGTAGAACAAGTGCCTAAACCTGAAGAACAACTGTTCTAATTTAAGATTCCATTGCTATCATAGTTCAAAAAAGCGCCAGGCGTTAATTGTGCGTTTTGCCACCACCTTGCGCTTTACTGACCAAAGCGCATGCTTATGCGCAGTTATGCGCAATGCGTTTTTCCAACGCCTAGAGCCTAGGCGCGCTTAAGCGCTCGCTTAGGCGCGCCTTTTTTAACTATGATTGCTTTGCTCTTGTATCACTGTATTTACTCATACAAACTTATTTTTAAATTGAAGGATCCAATCGAAACTCCAATGGCACAGCAGGTATGTTCATGCATGTTTCTTTAACAGGTTTGCTCTTATCAATAACTCTGTTGATTTCAATTTCAATTGTGTATACAGTTGACTTTCATATCATGCACTTTACTAGCATCACAACAGAGCCAATAGTGTTGTTGTACATGTAGACCTGTGGTACCCATCTGAAATCTTGTTGTGACGTGTAGTTTCCCACGCTTTGTATTCTTTCACTGCTGCTTTGTCTTCAACTGATATGATTTGAACCGTGTCTCTATTTTGATTTGGCAAGACAATGCAGTGACCATAGGACATAGCTATATGTTTGTTTGATGCTTTTATTATGTACTAGTACTTGGCAATACAAGACTTGGTAGTTTAATCCTGTCCACCTTACTAATGAACTGGTTCACCGAAATGAGTTTCATATACTAGTACATGCTAAACTTGTTATGTGTCTGCTTGTTTCTTCTTTTAGAATGCTGACAGAATATTGGGGAAGAGTGCCTTATTAAGCAATGGTAAAGGAAGTAATGCAGATAAGGTTCAGGATAGTGACACATCCTTGTTGGTCTCCAACAAAGCTAATAAAACAGCTGAGGAAGACTATCTTGAAGACAGCGAGACAACCCCAAAGTCTTTTCTTGGTTTAGTGTTCGAGTTACTGGCCACTACCGCTTGCACAAGCTATTCAAACTCACTGTCTGAATCAGTTCGGTTTCTTGGGTCTCAACTACAAGCTGAAAGACATCGATCAGCTGTGCTGCGACAAGAAGCAGAAGGACTGCGGAAGTCCCTGGAGCATTCAGATGCATACTTGCTGGTGCAACAGCAAGCGTTGGAGGATTTTAACGCCAAACAGGACAAAGCTAATCAGCTTGCTAAGCTTATTGCCAGCATGGTGGATACCTAGGATAACGTTTCTTGAGCTCTTCTGAAGTTGTTTCAGTTATGCTCTTGTTTTGCTGCCGCGTTTATTTGCACTGGTGGCCAATTTTGATGGCCAGTGTATGTAATGTGCTGCTTTGTTCCCTATATTTGCACTGGTGGCGAACTTTGATGCCCAGTGGATGTAATATGTGTAATAGCGGTAATAGGCTAGCGTTAATTGCTTGCTTATTTATTTCCTTATTGTCTTGTTTAGTTGTTTGCTGGTAGTCACTGCAGTTCTTTTTCTGTTTTTTTCTAGTGGCCACAATAGCCTATTTTTGGTAACTAGGCCAAAATAATCGTGGCAACACACGAACTGTTGTAACCATGGGCCTCCTGCAGGCCGTATGATCAATGGGCCTTCGTCCGGCCGTAGGATCCATCGGCCTTCTATACGGGCCTTAGGGTCCATGGGCCTTCTACGGGCCGTAGGGTCCATGGGCCTTATACGGGCCGTACGATCCATGGGCCTTCTATGGGCCATACTATCCATGGGCCTCATACGGGCCATAGGATCCATGGGCCTTCTACGGGGCGTATCATCATTTCGCCAATCATGGGCCATACTATTCGTGGACCATAACGGGCCGTTAATAGGCCGTGTTTGATAACTCTATGAAAACAACCCAACGGGTTTTTTTGACATGAAAATGGCCCAATGTATTAACGGTCCGCAAACGGGCCGACTGTAATGACGAGCTGAATTTGGCCCACAAGCAGAAAATGACAGTAACGGGCCGTATGTAACCGAATGCTACAAATGAGCCCAAGAATCAATGGGCCCTGAGAAGGCCGAAAGATAACTTGGGCTGGAAACGGCCCAATGGAATAACGGGCCGTTAATGGGTATAAAGGGATGCACTGTTCATTACGGGCCAGTTTCACCACGGGCCGTTAATGGGCCAAGAGTTACAAAGGTCCTCATATGGGCCGAAAGAAGTCATGGGCCACACATGGGCCGGAAGTTAAAACGGGCTGAATCATATTGGACGGCCCAGATGACGCTACTGGGCCTAATTCGGATAGGGCGTAACGGGCCCTGGGTTAGCAGGTTGTAAATGAGCTATATGCAAACAGGCCGTTAACATGCTTTCCGTGGGCCGGCCCGCCACCTTTTGACCAAGTCAAACGGGCCGGCCTTTTCACAGGAATGGGCCTCTGTTGGGCCGTGCCACGTGTCGCCGTATCATAGGCGCCTTCGGTCCAATGAGCGGATGACATCTGTCCCAACGGTTAGCCGACATGTGTTTCCTCCAGCCAATGATGATTTTACACGTGGAAAATCCCCATTGGTCGGGGCTGTTAACGGGTTATCGGATCGAAAACCCGACCCGATAGCTTAACGGCATTTTGTTACGGTGGATGCCACGTGTCGGTCACCCTTGACGAAAGCACTTCTATGACGCGCGATTTATCATCATGGAAGTGGACACTTCCGTGATGATAATTTTGGTAATGTCATGGAAGACTTCTACGATAGCACAGGTATGAATATCTTGATTCTGTCATAAATTTTTCATGGATGTACATGCATGACAAAAAACACGACCTACTGTGACAAACACATATCATCACGGAAGTGTATTTCTTTTGTAGTGTGATGAGGTGCGAATTGTCTTTTTTTGGGTACACGTTAAGCTTGTTCTCCCGAAATTTCAAGCCGCGCATTGTTACGCCGAAATTTCAAGCTAGGTTCTCTGTCTATCGCGCTGCGAAACTCCTGCCTCTTCAACCCGCGCCTTGTTTTCCTGAAATATTTAAGATATATCTTTGTCTCATTGTGCTCCGAAAACTCCCTCCATCTCAACCCGCGCCTTGCTATTCCAAAATTACAACACGCGCGAAAACTCCCACCTCCTGTGAAATCCCGACACGAGAAATGCCCGTGATACCCCTAAACCGAAAGAACCGCCTAGCTCAAATCGGTGGGGGTACTTTTGTAACTTACCCGACATTTCGGACAAGCGCGCCCCTAAGCCATGGTTCCCCACACCCATCCCATCTGCCCACCCATTCATACACTGAGTCCGCGAAAACCCGCAAAGCCCCACACCCTCCGCCGTCCGCCACCCAGCTGGAGCCTCTTCCCCGACGATGTCGTCCACAGCAACACCTCGACTCCCTCATCCACCGTACCGGATGAGGATCCGTCGTCTATCTTGTCGTCCCACCGGTTCAGCCACCCCGTCCACCTCCAAGGAGCTGCCCCGACGTTCGCCTCGTCTTTTGCGCCACCTCCATTCCCACACCGCCGTCTTCACCTACACCACCGGAAGAGCATCATCATCACCGTTTCCTCGGATGAATCTGAGGCCTAATCGGCGCCACCAAAGAGGTTGTACACTAATCGCCGCATTTTCTTCTTGATTTGATGTCACGGTGCTGCCGGCGCTCGGTCCCGAGCCGACACGGCGCGACTCCATCCACGGCGGCGTCGCCGGCCACTTCCTCCATGGCATCGCCCCATCGGCGACGACGTCCACATCATAGGAGCTGCTTCTGCTTTAGCTCTCGCTCGCGTTGCTGCTCTCCTCTTACTCTCGGTCCCCTGCTTGGTCTGCTCTTACTATTGCTCTTGCCCTTGCTCTTGCTCGTGCTGCTACTCTTGCTCTTGCTCTTGCTTGCGATGATGCTCCGATTTACCTACACTTCAGTCGCAGCAGGGAGGGGGCGGTGGTCGCCGGCGGTGGTGGGGTGGTGGCGTG
>NC_057811.1:120455012-120492027 GCF_018294505.1 Triticum aestivum | reverse complement strand
GGAGAAAAAGCTCGGCACGGGGGGGGGGGCTAGGGGATGGTCGGGGCGGCGGCGGACCGGCGGTGGGGAGTGGTTTCGGGGCGGGCGGGGCGGCGCACCGCCGACTGCGGATGGCGGGGGCGGCTGTTTGGCCGGTGATGGCTGGCGACTCAGGGTAGCCTCAACTGATGCTTCTACATGACCAGCTGCCCCGGCTCTCGCATGCGCTGCTGCTGCTACTGCTTTTCTGCTACTAGTGCGTTCAGTTTCGACAGTAAAATTCAGTTTCAACAGAAAAAATTCAGTTTCGATAGTTAGGTTCAGTTTTGACAGTTAAGTTCAGAGATGAGCAGCTGATGTATTTTACATCTAGCACTTTGTGGTTATGTATTTTACGTCATCTATTCGAGATGCTATTAGAATTCCACTCAGGTTAACGTTGTCTCTCTTGTCCTGCTTCAGTCTAGGCGTCGTACAACTCACCGGAGTTGCTTGTCGGAGTAAATGGCCACGGGTAGCCTAACCGACTGCCCCTGGCTCTCCCAAAAAATTATCAGGCCTTTGGCCCTTCAAGCACTCCAAGCATTGGACCACCTTCCCTGGCCGGCTACCTCTGAAGCCGACTCACGGAAGGCGACCCAGCCTCAGCAACCTCCCCCCCAGGATAACCACGGGGTGGCCGACTCCAGGAAGCCGGCCGTGAAGGATGCCGACTTCCCAGAAGCCGGCCTCGAAGAGCGCCGACTCCAAGAAGCCGGCCAAGACCGCAACCACCAAAGCTACGCCACATAACGGTGACAAGACGGGGTGTGGCCACAGTGCGGCCCACTACCCCCGAAGCCCGAGGCAGGCATGGCCACAGGACACCGTACGGGACGGCCATCTCCCATCCGGCTCGGCACTGTAGCCATGCTAGCCTCAACGTCACCCATGGCAGACACCAGTACGGCCCACGGGCGGCGGGCCCCTTCAGCCAGAGAGAGGCGCGAAGGCGGCCCGGCCTCCCCCAGTCGGCCAAGGGCGCAGCCGGCCCCCAGAAGCCGGCTACCCCCTCCCTCGAAGCATGTGCCACATTAAGGAGACAAGATGAGGTAAGGCTACAGTGAGAGCCCTCGAGGCGGCCCACTGTAGCCACGCTTACCTCAACGAAGCCCTCGTCATCAGGGGCAAGGCTACAGTAAGCAGCCACCGACAAGACCCTAGGCGGTGGGGCCGGCCTGTCGACCAAGAGGCTGGCAGCCGGCGGGACCCACCAGTCGGCGGGCCCCAACAGCCGGCGGAGAAGCCGGCGAGCATAGACACTAACGGCTGGGACCAGTGCCCAGCCGGATTACAATTGTACCCCCGGGGGGTAGGCCTATATAAACCCCCCGGGGCACCCATGCAAAGGGTTGGCTTCTTAGCACAGCACACACACCATAGAGAGAGAGAAGCAAGAGCTAGCCTTGTACTTCTTCTCCCTTGAACCCCACAGCTCTAGGAGCGATTGTAGCTACTTTTCCTGATCTAGTGATCATGCGGAGACCCCGCAGAGCAGGACTAGGGGTGTAATCTCCTCGGAGAGCCCCGAAGCTGGGTAAGATTCACCGGCGTGCATGTCTTCGCCTCATCCCGTTTCGAGGCACCGGCGACGTCTTATTGGCACCCACAATGATAAGCCACCCGTTGGCATATGTCGCACCTACCACCCGACATTTGGCGCCCACCGTGGGGCCAGGTGCACCGTCGTCCTGAGACCTGTTCTGGACGGGAACCCTCTTCCTCCCCCGCGAGCGCAGCCAGCCTGCTGCGCCCGATGGCATTTGCCTCGACGCGCTGCAAGGCGTCGACGACGCCTGCGCAGGAAGCTGCCTCGCCGATCTTCTCGGCGAGACTCGCATCTCTGATGAGCCTGCGTCTGACGCAGGCACGGACTACCCTGAGAGCCGCCTCGTCAGCCTCCTCGACCAGCTTCACGTCTCCAGCGAGCCTGCTGCAGATGTGGAGTCGGTCGGCTCCACCGACCCGATGCTCGTCGACTCCGACACGGCATTGCTCGACGCTTACCCCTCCGACGTGGTGGTCTTCGACGATCCTCTCCCTCGAGCTGACAGCGGCAGCAGCGCTATCACCGAAGTGTTGGTCATCAGCCACGTCGCCAACTCGGGCGAGAACGCCCAGGACGCCCTGCAAGCGGCGATGCACGACCTCTCCGTCCCCATCCCGGCCGATGCCGACGCCGAGACCCTGGAGGCACGCCGCCCCGCCCTCATCGCGGAAGGCCAGAAGATAGCCTCCATGAGACGCCTCACTAAGGCCCACCAGCGCGAAGTCGACCACACCGTCTTCGGTGCCCCGCCGCCTAGCGGCCCGAGCCGAGCCGGCTTCGTCCAGAAGCGCGGTGCAGCCGTTGCCAGCATGCTGGGGGCAGATCGCACCGTCTACGCCACCCCGCTCGAGAATCCGCGAGCCGCTCAGGCGGCCGCAGAAGAGCTCAATGGGCTGGGAGCCGATGAGCTCCCCTACATGACAAGACGGTTCCAGCAGCTGAGTGACGCGGCTGGCAGAACGGCACGAAGCCGGCGCCCGTCCTGATAGTCATCTCCCGCGCCGGGAGCACGCCGCGACGCCCCGCTCGCCGACTGCGAGCGGCGCCCGCCAGAAGAAAGACAAGGAGCCGGCTGCTAGCCGCAGCCGTACTCGCATCACCATCGAGCGCGACGCGGAAGGCCGCCCGCGAGCGGTGGAGCACCAAGGAAATCTGCCTCCTCCCCCGCCTCGAAGAGAAAGACGTCTCACCCCGCTGCCTATCACACACCCGACTCTTGGCGACCGACTCGGCCACCGAGAAGGAGTCGGCGAGAACGACGCCCGCCATCGGATCGTCCGCCTTGCTCGATCCTTGGCGTTAGAAGAAGAACACGATGTCGGCCCGCCATGCTTTGGCACCCGCATCCGCGACGAGCCCTTCCCCAAAGGGTTCTCGCTCCCCAGAGACACGCCCAAGTACAACAGCTCAGTGAAGCCGGAAGATTGGCTCATCGACTACTCCACGGCTGTCAGCATAGCCAACGGCAATCGGCGCGTCGCCGTGAAGTACGTCCCCCTCATGCTGCAAGGCACGACGCGCACATGGCTCAACAGCCTCAAGCCCTACAGCATCAACAGTTGGCTGGACTTCACGGAAGTCTTCGTCCGCAACTTCACCAGCACCTACAAGCGGCCTCCCAAGCCTCACCAGCTCTCCCTCTGCGTCCAAGGGCCCAACGAGTCGACCCGCGACTACCTCACGCGATGGGCCGAGCTCCGCAACTCCTGCGAGGGGGTGCACGAGGTTCAGGCCATTGAGTACTTCACCGTCGGGTGTCGAGAGGGCACCCTCCTCAAGCACCGACTCCTCTGCGATGAGCCGGCTACCCTCGACGAGTTGCTGGTCATCGCGGACAAATACGCCACGGCCGACTACTCGACGAAGACCGAGCTTCGAGTAGACGCCTCGGGGAAGGTGATTGCTCCGGCTCCCAAGACACCGGCTGGCAACCCCAATCGGCGCCGCTACCAAAATGATCACAAGCGCAAGGCCCCCATGCCGACTTCCACCAGTCGGCAGGTGGCCACAGTTGAAGATGAGCAGCCCGAAGAGCGGCCTGCTCCCAAGAAGAAGGGTGGCAGGCCGGCTTGGCAGCCGGCTTTCTCTTACGAGCAGGCTCTTGATGCCCCCTGGAAGTTCCACAGCGGCGCGAATCCATCTAACCACACGACCCGAAAATGCCACTGGCTCACGCGAATCACCAAGGGCGAGGGGTTGTTGCTGCCTCCGCCTCCCGGTCCGCCGCCTCCAGCCCCCCAGCAGCCGGCGGCTCGGCCGGCGGTCGGCGCCATCCAAGACAAATTCCCTGAAGAGCACGCCGCCTACGTCGTCTTTACTAGTCAAGCCGACGACAAGCGCAGTCGGCACCGTCAGCATCAAGAAGTCAATGCAGTCGCCTCTAGCGCCCCCGAGTTCATGCACTGGTCGGAAAAGCCAATCAGCTGAAGCCAGGCCGACCACCCAGAGGTGATGCCCTCTCCTGGCTCCTATGCAATGGTCTTGGATGTCACCCTCGCGACGGAGAGGCGAGCTGCCCGATTCTCCCGCGTCCTGATAGATGGCGGAAGCAGTATCAACATACTGTACTGCGATACCATGGAGAAGCTGAACATCAAAGCGAAGCAGCTTATGCCGAGCCGGACCGTGTTCCATGGTATCGTCCCCAGCTTGTCTTGCTCCCCAATCGGCAAGATTAAAATGGATGTTCTCTTCGGAGATAAAGATCATTTTCGCCGGGAAGCGATCTGGTTCGAGGTAGTGGACTTGGAGAGCCCCTATCATGCTTTGCTTGGCCGACCTTCTCTGGCCAAGTTTATGGCTGTGCCCCACTACGCCTACCTGAAGATGAAGATGCCGAGCTCAAAGGGGATCATCACGGTAGCCGGCGACTACAAGAAGTCCATCGAGTGTGCCATGGCCAGCAGTTGGCTGGCCGAGTCCCTCGTGGTGGCAGAAGAGAAGAAGATGCTGGAGCGGGTTGTGGCCATGGCCGGCAAGCAGCCGGCCCTGTCCCCCAACCCCAAAGATTGTGATGCGCAGGGCTCCTTCCAGCCTGCCAAAGAGACGAAGAAGATACCTCTGGACCCGGAGAACCCGGAGAGGTTCGCTATCATTGGGGCGAACGTGGACAGTAAATAGGAAGGCGAGCTCGTCGACTTCCTCCGTGAGAACCGAGACATTTTTGCATGGTCCCCAAAGGACATGCCGGGTGTCCCGAAGGATTTCGCCGAGCACAAATTACATGTCCGCGCCGACGCAAAGCCGGTCAAGAAACCCCTCAGCCGACTGTCAGAAGAGAAGCGAAGAATCGTGGGAGAAGAGATAGCCCGGCTCCTTGCCGCTGGCTTTATCATGGAAGTGTTCTTTCCAGAGTGGCTTGCCAACCTAGTTCTGGTTCTGAAGAAGAATAACAAGTGGCGTATGTGTATAGACTACACCAGCCTGAACAAGGCCTGCCCAAAGGATCCGTTTGCTCTGCCACGGATTGACCAAGTGATAGACTCCACAGCCGGATGCGAGCTGTTGAGTTTTTTGGACGCCTATTCAGGGTACTATCAGATCAAGTTGGACCCAGCAGACCGCCTGAAGACTGCCTTCATCACACCATTTGGAGCTTCCTGCTACCTGACTATGACGTTCGGCTTGAGGAACGCCGGCGCCACTTTTCAGCGTTGCATGCAGAAATGCCTCTTGAAACAACTCGGCAGAAATGCCCACGTCTATGTAGACGACATTGTGGTGAAGACAGAGAAGCACGGTACCCTGCTGGAAGATCTCAAAGAAACATTCGCCAACTTGCGCCGATTCCAAATCAAGCTCAACCCCGAGAAGTGCGTGTTCGGAGTACCAGCCGGCGAGCTGCTAGGCTTCCTGGTCTCCAAACGCGGCATCGAGTGCAACCCCGTCAAGATCAAGGCCATCGAGAGGATGGAGATTCCCACCAAACTACGAGATGTGCAGAAGTTCACCGGCTGCTTGGCCTCCCTGAATCGTTTTATCAGCCGACTAGGAGAGAAGGCTCTCCCCCTGTACCGACTCATGAAGAAGTCCACTCACTTCGAGTGGAATGACCAAGCCGACCAAGCCTTCCATGAGTTGAAGAAAATGCTGACCACTCCGCCTGTCCTGGCAGCACCGACTAAAAAGGAGCCCACGCTCCTCTACATCGCTGCGACTAGCCGAATAGTCAGTACTGTTGTTGTGGTCCAGCGCCTGGAAGAAGGCCGAGCCCAGCTAGTCCAGAGGCCGGTGTACTACCTAAGCGAAGTGCTATCCAGCTCAAAGCAGAACTACCCGCACTACCAGAAGATGTGCTATGGGGTATACTTCGCCGCCAAGAAACTGAAGCCCTACTTCCAAGAACGCCCCATCACGGTCGTGTGCACCGCCCCGCTCGCCGAGATCATAGGCAGCCGGGATGCATCCGGCCGGGTGGCTAAATGGGCTATTGCACTGGCGCCCTACACGATCTTCTACCAACCCCGCACCGCCATCAAGTCCCAAGCGTTGGCCGACTTCCTCGTCGACTGGGCCGAGACCCAGTACCTACCGCCGGCTCCCGACTCTACCCATTGGCGGATGCACTTTGACGGGTCCAAGATGCGCACCGGCTTGGGAGCCGGCATCGTCCTTACCTCTCCCAAAGGCGACAAGCTCAAGTACACACTGCAGATCCACTTCGCCGCCTCCAACAACGTGGCCGAGTACGAGGCGCTCGTACATGGGCTCCGGCTAGCCAAAGAGCTCGGCATACGCCGGATCCTGTGTTACGGCGACTCAGACTTGGTGGTCCAGCAGTCGTCTGGCGACTGGGACGCCAAGGACGCGAACATGGCGAGCTATCGATTCCTCATCCAGCAGATCAGCGGATACTTCGAAGGGTGCGAGTTCCTTCACGTGCCAAGGGCCGACAACGACCAAGTAGATGCCCTAGCACGGATCGGCTCCACCCGACAAGCCATACCGACTGGCGTCTCCCTCCAGCGCCTCCTCAAGCCGTCCATCAAGCCGTCTCCAGAGTCGGACTCTATCTTCGTACCGCCTGCGCCAGATGCAGCCGGATCCGACTGGAGGAACCCCACAGGCGGCACGGGGACTTCGACAACTGGCCGGGGGCTGCCGTAGTCTCACCCGTCCCGGGGACTTCAGAACCCGTCCCGGGGACTTCAGAACCCGGCCCGGGGACTGCAGCAGTCGGCCCGGGGACTGCAACGACACAAGAAGCGGTGGCCGACTCCAATTCCACGCCACCCAACCCACCCACCCGAGTCATGGTGGCTACACTAACAGAAGAACAAGTCACAGCTCCATCATGGGCCCAGCCCATCCTCAAATTCCTAGTCAGCAGAGAGCTGCCGGCTATTGAGATCTCAGCAAGACTAGTGCAACAACGAGCCGCAGCATATGCAATAATCAACAGAGAGCTTGTGAAGCGCAGCGTCACTGGAGTCTTCCAGCGTTGTGTCGAGTCAGAAAAAGGAGTGGCAATCCTCAAGGATATCCACCAAGGCGAATGCGGCCACCACGCAGCCTCAAGATCACTTGTGGCCAAGGCTTTCCGCCATGGTTTCTTTTGGCCGACTGCCTTGGAAGATGCTAAAGAGATAGTCAAGAGCTGCAGAGGATGCCAAGTTTTTAGTTCCAAGCAACACCTGCCGTTTCTGCACTCAAGACCATTCCCCTCACCTGGCCTTTTGCCGTCTGGGAACTGGACATGGTGGGCCCTTTCAAGACAGCTCGCGGCGGCTTCACACATCTACTTGTCGCTGTGGACAAGTTCACAAAGTGGATCGAAGCAAAGCCGATCAAGAAGCTGAACGGGCCGACTGCCGTGACATTCATCACTGACATCACTACTCGGTACGGCGTGCCGCACAGCGTCATCACCGACAACGGCACGAACTTCGCCAAAGGAGCACTGGCACGTTTCTGCGTGAGACAGGGCATCCGACTGGACCTAGCGTCCGTTGCCCACCCCCAGTCAAACGGCCAGGTCGAGCGAGAAAATGGACTCATCGTCTCCGGCATCAAGCCCCGACTGGTTGTACCACTGGAGCGATCGGCCGGCTGCTGGCTCGATGAGCTGTCGGCTGTCCTCTGGAGCCTGCGCACTACACCCAACAAGTCAACCGGCTTTACTCCATTCTTCCTTGTATATGGTGCCGAGGCTGTCATCCCAACAGACATCGAGTTCGACTCGCCTCGGGTCACCATGTACACGGAGGCGGAGGCCAAGGAAGCAAGAGAAGACGGCGTCGACCTACTGGAAGAAGGCCGGCTGTTAGCACTCAGCCGGTCCGCCATCTACCAGCAAGGGCTGCGCCGCTACCACAGCCGTAAGGTCAAGCCAAGATCCTTCCAAGAGGGCGACCTTGTGCTCCGGCTGATCCAGCGAACAGCCGGCCAGCACAAGCTCTCGGCCCCTTGGGAAGGCCCCTTCGTCATCAACAAGGCACTAGGCAACGACTCCTACTACCTGATCGACGTGCAAAAACCAAGAGCACGCAAGAGAGACGACTCCGGCAAGGAGTCGGAGCGACCATGGAACGCAAACCTCCTGAGAAGATTTCACAGTTGAAAGCAGTATGTATCACGCTACCCTTTTGTATTAAGTACGAACCAACAGCCCCCCCGAACAGTACTCGGGCACTGCCTTTATTTATCTATGAATGACGAGTGTCATATCCATGAATGTATTATTACATTTGATTTCTTGTTGGGCACCGGGTTCGACTAGTCAGCCCGGGGACCGGCCGCCTTGAGCTATATTAAAAGTTCTACCTGAAGTCAGACAAGTAGTGTGCCGGCTCCCGAGTCCTCTCTTGTTGAAAGTCGCAGCTCGAAGAACCGACTGTCCGACTAGCAAGAGGCAAGGTAGAAAGGATGCCCACACGAAAATCGGCTAAGGACCAACGAACTTATAAAGCAAAAAGACGGCCTCCAACCACGCTGGCCGGCTTCCTAAACACTTAGCTCTAGTCCAGCAAAGCTAGAGTACTTCCCTCCCCCAATTGGCCAAGCACTCCTCCAGCTACAGATTGCAGAGCAACTGTTTAAGTGGGGAGGCGGCAACCAAGGAAGGGCGGCAAAGGAAACAGCAGAAGGATGAAAAGCAAAGTACGAGGAAAAGCCAAATGCATGCATAAGTTATATATACATATAAAGCCCCCAACAGGCCGGCTACGGACATAAGTTCGAATACACCCCCAGTGGGTGCAATTGTGAAGACTTAACAGAATATTGTTCCAAAAGTGACAAGACAGGAAAACAAAAGATGGCAGACTAGACTAGGGCGCGGTGCGGGAGCCAGGCTGGTCGGTGGAAACGGCGTCGCCGGCTGAAGGAGTGGCCGCCTAGCGGGTCTCGGCTTGGTCACCACCAGTGGCAGGCGACGCACTCGCGCGCGACGTGGTGCTGGAGGCGCGGTCAGGCTGAGGCTGGTCGGCTGCTCCACCAGCCGGCTCGGCGTCTTCACCCTCCTCCTCCTCCTCTTCGCCCTCGTCGCTGGAGTCGATCTCCTCCGCCGAGTCTTCACCGTCTGCCGGGTTCAGCCCGAACCACTCCTCCGGCTGGGCGACACCGTTGTCATCTACCTCAGGGGCGAAGACGATGGTGTCGGGGTAGTCGGCGATCGCCGAAGCCCGCCGGATGATAGCCGGCCGCGCCGGCTCCAGCTCCGTGCCGGCTTGCTGCCGCCAGGTAGCCAGCTGATCCAGGCTCAGGCCGGGATACCAGGCCTTGACGAACTCCAGCGCCCGCCTGGCGCCGGACCGAGCTGCCGAGGCCTTCCAGGCTTTGAAGCGGCCGACTGCCACCTCCAGCCAGTCGGCGGTCCGATTGGGGGTGCGAGGAACCACTTGGCCGGGCCAGAGGGCAGCCCATACTTGCGCCCCGGTGCGCTGAAGACGGCGGAGCAGTCGGTGAGCCAGCTGGAGACGGGCCTGGATCGCCAAGAGCTTCTCCTCCAGCGAACAGTCGGCGGTTGGCGAAATCTCGAAGCCAGCCAGCCTTCGCGCTTGGCGGCGGGCCTCGATGATCTGGTTGGCGGCGGTAGAATAGCCAGGAAGTACTCTGCGCAAGAAAGAAAAAGAAAGAAGAGAAAACACCAAGTCAGAAAACGAGCCAAAAGCGGCAGATGCCTAGAAAGGACGAAGAAGTAGGTGGCTTACCATCAACCAGATCCTCGATCTGACCATAGCCAGTGATCAGAGTTTGCCTTGCTTCAGCCCAGCCAGCCGCCTCCGTCTCGTACTCGGCCTGGAGGGCGGCTTCGCGGTCCTGCACCGCCTTCAGAGCCGTCTTGTGGCCCTCCTCCTGGTCGGCCAACTTCTTGGCCAGGCGGTCGAGTTCCTGCACCAAGGCGGCGAGCTCGGCATCCTTGGCACGAAGGGCAGTCTGAGACTCTCCCAGCTGTGCCCTCAGACTGGCATTGGCCGCTGCAGAGATGGCAGAAAAAGAAAGAACAGTAAGAGGAAGTCGTCAAGGAAGATCCGACCCGACTGCTCAGCAGTCGGCCCGAATCTCGGGGACTACACCCAGTGGGTGCGCTGATGCGCCCCCACGTGAGATAAAGAACAAAGCACGTACCCCGGCTGTCAGTAAGGTTGGCGGTCTTCTGGGTTAGCTCCCGAGCCTGGGAGTTGAAGGCGGCTGCACGAAGATTGTGGTAGTCCTGCAAGATAGACAGAAGATCAAAGTAAGAACAAGAATAGCAAAGCCAAATCCACTAAGAAGTTCCAAGCCGCCTGCTCAGCAGCCGACTCGGAACTCGGGGACTACACCCAGTGGGTGCGCTGACGCGCCCCCACAGAAGAAATCAAGATCAAGAAGAAGCAAGATAAGAAGACTAACCCGGATGGCCGCCCGCGTCGCAAGGAACTTGTCGGTATACTGCCTCAGCGCCGTAGCCTGGGCCTGGAGCTGGGTCCGGACGTCCCGCGCGGCCACGTTCAACACGGCCGTCCCTCCGCCCGGCGTCCACCCCGAGGTAGCGCTGGCCACCTCCACATCCTGGGCCGACGAGCTGGAGCCCGCGGCCGGCTGCGGCTCCGACATGGCCTTCTGTGGCTCTGACGCAGCCTTCCCCGTGCGCTGGCTCGGCGGCATCCGGACCGCCAGCTCAGTCCTCGCAGCCAGCTCGCCCCCCGCCGACTGCGCAGGAGGCAGATCAGGCCGGCCGCCTTGAGCCGCCCCAGTCGGCGGGGTCGGCACCGGCGCCTTCTCCAGGATGACGACGTCGTCGTCCCTCTCCAGCCCTGGCTGGTCGCCGCCGGCTCCTTCTGGCGAGGGCTCCGGGTCCCCAAGCGTTGCGACGCGCAGTAGGGTGACCAACAAGGCCCCCTCCGCCGTCGCCGCAGCTGCAGCCTCCGCTTGGGCCTTGGCTGCGGCGTCGGCGCGCGCCTTCGCCGCCTCCTCCTCCTGCGCCGCCTGGGCGGCGGCCGCCTTCCGTGCCTCCGCCTCCCGCGCCTCCCGCTCCTCCCGCACCTCCCACGCGTTCCGTTCTGTCGCCTCCTGAAGGTCGGCACAGGGGTCCACGCGGCGAGTGGTGCTCCCAAACCCCCTCGGCGACTAGACGACGGAGGCGGCAGCCGCCCGCTCAAGCGACAACGGAGCTCTGGTTGTTTGAAAAAAAAACAGGGATTCAGGAACCACCAGAGAAAAGAAAGAAAAAAGAGTATACAAAAGAGTTCGAACTTACGCCGACACCGTCTTGGGTTGCTTCACCGTCTTGCGGAAACGAGCCGCCTTCGTGGCCGCCTCCTCCCGCCTGGTCGCTGCCGCCCCGCCCCTGGGCTTCTTCGTCCGACTGCCGAACAAACCCTGGGCGGCGCGACGCTTTTGCCTGCCGCCCCGAGCAGGCGGTGCAGTGGAGGAACCCGCGCCGCGTCCAGATGCCGGCCAGCGGTGCGGGACGACTTCGGCCTCATCATCGTCCGGTCAGTCGTCGAAGGTGACTCCATGCCCGGAGCCGCCTGCTTCGCCGCCGGCTTGGCCACCACCCAGCTCGGTGTTGTCGTCCATAGCGGCCGCCCCCAAGTCGGGGTCCTCCAGGTCGTGCTGCGTCCGGTCGGGGACGAATCGGCGCTCCGCATCCGACCCGCTGGCAGGCCGAAGAAGAGGACTCTGTCGAAGACAAGCCGACTAGTCAGAGTCAGCCAAAGGAACTCGGCGACAAAGCTAAGAGAAAAAGAAGAGACAAGGAGAACATACCGTGGGCGGTGGATTGGCTCGGCTATATGGCTCCTTGCCGAACTGCCACTCTTCGGAGAGTTTGCAGTTCGCGAGGTAGTTCACCATATAGGCAACCTCCTCGTGCGGCATGTCCTTGGTGCACATCCGGCTCGGATCGAGCTGGCCGCTCATCTAACAGATCAAATGAGGGCGGCTCTGGAGCGGAAGTACCCGACGCGTGACGAAGGCGGCCAGCAGGTCGGGCCCCGTCAAGCCCTCCGACTGGGTCATCGCTCGCACTCGGGCGACGGCTGCGGATCCAGCCGGCGTCAGAGTCATGGCCCGGTAGGACCACTGGGGCCACCTGCCCTCCAGTGGGCCGGCTACGTAAGCCGGCAGGTTGACGTAGTCGCCCTGCGGGGCGATGCTCCTGACGTAGAAATATGACTTTTGCCATAGCTTCACCGACTGGATCAGCGTGATGATGGGGAAGGGGTTGTCGGCAGCCACCCTCCGCCCCGCGATAAAGGCCTCAGTCTGAGCCGGCACGCCCCGCGAGCGCGTGCCCAGCTTGGACTGGAAGAACTCCCCCCAGAGCTCGACGGTGGGGAGGACGCCGAGGTAGCCTTCGCATAGGGTGACGAAGGCAGACAGCAGCACCACCGCGTTCGGGGTGAGGTGGTGCGGCTGGAGCTGGTAGAACTCGAGCCAAGAGCGGAAGAAGGCGCTCACGGGCAGGCCGATTCCGCGCAAGAAATGCGAGCGGAAGACCACCCGCTCGCCCTCCCGCGGCTCCAGCATAGGCTCCTTCGCCGGCGCGAGACGGACCTCCACCTTGTCCGCGCTGGGTAGCCGCCGCGTCTTGCGGAGGAATTCGACGTGATCTTCGTGGACGTTGGAGCCGTCCCAATCCCCGCCATATTGCTCCGTGGCGGGAGGCCTGGTGAAAACGAGCGCGGCGGCGGAGGAACGAGTAGTGGAAGAGCGCGGCGGCGAGGCCCTGTTGCAAGAAACGGCAAGAGAAAGAAGATGGTGGAAGGGGGAGGAGCGTGCGAGAGCCTGCCGCTCTCCCTCTCCCCCTACTTATAGCCTCGTGAGGTGAAGCCGGGGAGGCCGGACGTGGGGTGGGACGTGGGATTAACTGCACCCACTCCCCCCACGCCTCGCGATTATTACGCCCTAAAGGCGTGCCGAAACTGCCGCAAGGAGACGTGCGGGCGGTTTCGGGCTGCAGAGAATCCGCGCCTGGGCCCGGGCGAGGACGTGGCGGGCCCCCGCCCTGCGGCGACGTCCCGTCGCGCGCGTGGGCTGGCAGGCTTTTTGGCCGAGAGAGGCCACGTGGTTCGCAGACGGCAAGTGGCCAGCCCGCGGCCCGGTGCACGCACTGGCGAGCTCCCGCCCTCCGACTCCGGAATTTTTGATCAAGGCGGCGCGCCTAACCAAAGCCGGCTCCCAGCTGCCGACTTGTCAAGATAGGAAGCTGATCGAGCTTCTCAACTCCTACCCAACCTCGAAGCCCAATCAACTTCGGGGACTACTGTCGGAGTAAATGGCCACGGGTAGCCTAACCGACTGCCCCTGGCTCTCCCAAAAAATTATCAGGCCTTTGGGCCTTCAAGCACTCCAAGCATTGGACCACCTTCCCTGGCCGGCTACCTCTGAAGCCGACTCACGGAAGGCGACCCAGCCTCAGCAACCTCCCCCCAGGATAACCACGGGGTGGCCGACTCCAGGAAGCCGGCCGTGAAGGATGCCGACTTCCCAGAAGCCGGCCTCGAAGAGCGCCGACTCCAAGAAGCCGGCCAAGACCGCAACCACCAAAGCTACGCCACATAATGGTGACAAGACGGGGTGTGGCCACAGTGCGGCCCACTACCCCCGAAGCCCGAGGCAGGCATGGCCACAGGACGCCGTACGGGACGGCCATCTCCCGTCCGACTCGGCACTCTAGCCATGCTAGCCTCGACGTCACCCACGGCAGAGGCCAGTACGGCCCACGGGCGGCGGGCCCCTTCAGCCAGAGAGAGGCGCGAAGGCGGCCCGGCCTCCCCCAGTCGGCCAAGGGCGCAGCCGGCCCCCAGAATCCGGCTACCCCCTCCCTCGAAGTATGTGCCACATTAAGGAGACAAGACGAGGTAAGGCTACAGTGAGAGCCCTCGAGGCGGCCCACTGTAGCCACGCTTACCTCAATGAAGCCCTCGTCATCAGGGGCAAGGCTACAGTAAGCAGCCGCCGACAAGACCCTAGGCGGTGGGGCCGGCCTGTCGACCAAGAGGCCGGCAGCCGGCGGGACCCACCAGTCGGCGGGCCCCAACAGCCGGCAGAGAAGCCGGCGAGCATAGACACTGACGGCTGGGACCAGTGCCCAGCCGGATTACAATTGTACCCCCGGGGGGTAGGCCTATATAAACCCCCCGGGGCACCCATGCAAAGGGTTGGCTTCTTAGCACAGCACACACACCATAGAGAGAGAGAAGCAAGAGCTAGCCTTGTACTTCTTCTCCCTTGAACCCCACAGCTCTAGGAGCGATTGTAGCTACTTTTCCTGATCTAGTGATCATGCGGAGACCCCGCAGAGCAGGACTAGGGGTGTTATCTCCTCGGAGAGCCCCGAACCTGGGTAAGATTCGCCGGCGTGCATGTCTTCGCCTCATCCCGTTTCCAGGCACCGGCGACGTCTTATTGGCACCCACAATGATAAGCCGCCCGTTGGCATATGTCGCACCTACCACCCGACATTGCTCCAATGATGAAACCCTCCATTACAGCGGAGCAGTACCCCGGGCTCCATCTCCAGACGCATAAGATCTTCTTCCCCTCCTCCGACAACCAAGTCAGCCGGAGCATCCTCACCGACCAACCCAATCACGGTGAGATCGACATGGCTTCGCCAAAGAGGTTGTACACTTGTGGTTTGACTTAATCTCACCATGCTTCTTTGCATCCTATGATCTTCCAATTCTTGTGAATCAAACAACCAGATTGGCAGAAATCCTGTATTTTTAAATTCTCTGTTTTGCACGTGCATTCCTATCCTATTCCTGTCTATTTCCAATCTGCATTGTTAGAATCCTCAAATTCAAACAAGCCCTTACACAATTACTTCTGTTACAGATGTGTCAAAGAAAACCTTGTGTGGTTTGTCCTGCTCCTGCTGCACTGTGTTCCACCCCAGCTTAGCTGCTCCAACGACGGAAGGGTTCACCACAGCAGGGATCCGCACTTCAGACTGTCTTTCGCTGCCTCGGATCTTCTTCCCCACCGCTGGCAGCCACGACAACTGCATTACCATCATCAACTGAGTAGATGACCTTGAGGACTACATGGGTCCGCAAGAGAGGTCACACTCTTCCGTGTCTGCTTACGTTATGCATCGCTTAATATGATGACATGCTACTTTATCGTCGTGTTCACCTATTAGACTCCGAGTCAGGTCCAAACTAATGCTGAAACTTGAGTTTTTAAATGGTTGTGGGGTACATATTGGGGTAGCAATCAGTACTATCTGTCTACTATCTAGTTAATCTCGGGTGTCTACTATGAGTTTCATGTTGGGTGGAAGCAAACATTAAAGGAGCCATTATCTGTATTTTTTAAATAAAGCTATCATCTGCATGCCATCATTGGTTTTGGGTCTATCCACAGTTTGCTACCATCACTCTGGATTTGTGCATGCACTCCTTATATAATCTCAGTATGTTTTATTCCTATGCATGTCAGTTATTGTACACAATGGAACTGAACATGTAGAGCAAAAGAGACGAGCCTTGCGTGGCAATAAAATTTCATGCAGACGTCGCTCCATGGTGGGCGCAAAGGCAGCCCCCTCCACCCATTTCGGATCATAATCAAGAGGAAGATAACTGTTTTGAGGGCGATTTAGAAGGAGAAGACCACTCCTATTTACCCCCTGAGGTCTTCGCTCTAACTTGGCATGCTGATGTTGGTAATATCATGCATATGGTGCCTTGTATTGCTTACTGTATACATCAAATATGTCATCTGCTTAGTTTAGACATGCTTTGTGTCAATGCCATCTGTTTAGTTTCTTTATCGTATATGTGAATCATGCAATGCCATCTTGTTTAGCCAGGCATCATATATGTGAATTTTGTAATGCCACCCTGGTTAGCCAGTCATCTTATATGTGAATTATATCATGCCATAAATTTTTTATTACGTGTTAAATTTGTTAACAATTTTAGTACATTCAATTACTCTTCCTGTGCATCATCCATTCAACACGGTCATGGAAAAATCTGAAGTGGAAACAAGGTCTTCAGAGCAGACAATGCTATCTGACGAAGCACATGTCTTGCTGGTTACGGATAGCTCCTCCGAGGAGGATTCAAAGACAGATGACCAGTCCTATCCCCCCCCCCCCGAGGTGCATGCTCTAACTTGGCAGGGTTATGTCGCTCATATCGTGCGTATGGTATCTTGCATTGCTATGTCATTTGCTTAGTTTAGACATGCTTTGTGTGAATGCCACCTGTTTAGTGTTTAATTACCATATATCTGAATTATGCATTGCCATCTTGTTGCAAGACATTATATATGTGAATTATGCAATGCTATCTTGTTGCAAGGCATTATATATGTGAATTATGCAATGCCATGCTGTTTAGTCAAGCGTCATATATTTGAATTATATCATGCTGTCCTTTTTTTGTATTTCTTGTTGCATTTGTCGACAATGTTTGTATATTCAACTGCTCTTCCTGTGCATCAGCCATTTGAATTGGTGATGGAGAAATCTGGAGTGAAAACAAGGTCTTCAGAGCAGACAATGCTACCAGCTGAAGCAAATATCTTCCTGGTTACAAATAGCTCTTCAGAGGAGGATTCAGAGGCAGATGACCAGTCCTATTATCCCCCTGAGGTATATGCTCAAACTTGACAGGGTTATATTACTCATATCATGCATATGTTGTATTGCAATGGTTAGTTTTTTCATCATATACACAATATTGAATGCCATCTCCTTAGTTGACACATCATATATGCGATTGCCCTCTGCTCACTTGCTTATTACATAAATCATATATTTGAATTATATCATGCCAAGATCTTTACATAGACAGCATGTATCTGAATTATGGCATGCCAACCCATTTTCTAAAGACATAATATAGTTATATCATCTCATCCTGTTTACATAGTCATCATATTTTGAACTATGTCATTCTATCCGTGAATTATATCATGCCATCATGTTTCCATTGATGGCATATTTGTGATTTATGGCATGCCAACCACTTTAATAGACACATCGTATAGTTATATCATGTCATCCTGTTTACATAGTCATCATATTTTTAAATATGTCATTCTATCCTGTTTAGTTAGCCATCATACATGTTAAATTGTGTCATGCTATCCTGTTTAATTAGCCATCATATATGTGAAATTATGTCCTGCTATTCTGTTTGGTTAGACAACATAAATGTGAATTATTCATGCCCTGTTTTCTTCCCTACTATCCATTGCACCTGTCTCTTATAATGTCTGTACATTCAGTTACTTTTCTTGTTTATCAGCCATTTCAATTGGATGGGGTGATGGCAATATCTGTGGGAGTAAAAACACGGTCTTTAGAAAAGATCGTGCTACCTGTCGATGCAGATAGAACCACGGTTGTACTTGCCCAAGAACCAGCCCCATCACACATAATCCAGACTCGCGCAGATTGTACTCCTACCCAGTTGGACAGAGAACCAGCTACACCCCTTCTAACCCCAACTGTTGGGGATATTACCACTGGGCGTAAACCGGCCAGGAGAGGTCGGGTTAACCCCATAAGTAGTTCATCTGTATCTGAAGTCCATGAAGACAGACGGTGACGCTTTATGAAGGCCCGGGGCCCAAAATCGGTTTAAGGCCCGTAGACATAAACCGGTATTCATATGTAAACTTGTGTTGTAAGATAGAAGAAGCAGAGACCGAGCCAGACACGATTATGACCCGGCCTCGAGATTTTGTAAACCGACGGGCGTCAACCCATGTATATAAGGGGACGACCTGGCGGCGGTTCAGGGACAACAGACAACAACTCGAGACTCAGGCAAAGCGTATTCGCTCCCTGGTCATCGAAACCCCATCAATTCCATCACAACTAGACGTAGGCTTTTACCTTCATCATAAGGGGCCGAACTAGTAGAAAACTCTCTTGCATCCCTTGTCCGCTTTAACCCCTTTAAGCTAACCCGTAGCGATGGCTCCGACTAAGTCCTTTCTCTAGGACATCTGCCGTGACAAAACCACGACAGTTGGCGCCCACCGTGGGGCTATCGCACGATGGTTTCAAGTTCTTGGAGGGCAACTTCGAAGGACTCAAGGGTTACGCTGTGGGCTGGATGACCAAGAGTCATCGCGGCCAGCTCTACATCGACGATGCAGGCTGGGGCCCCGAGGCCGGCTCAATCGAGTACGGGTACCGGGTCCCCTTTGGTGGCATCCACATTTTCATTGGCAAGATCGGCGAACCGGGCCCTGAGCCGGACATCTGCACCAACCTCATCGAAACGGCTCAGCATGCAAGATCTGCCCGGGTCAAGCCTGTCATGAAGCGTGCCTTCGTGGGAGTTATCCATGGAGGGGAATCTGAGGATAGATCGGAATCTGGTGGTGAGACCATTGTTTATTCCGGTGACGAGTCATCGACCGGAGAGACTGAGTCGTTATATCAGTTACAAGATGGCCGGATTGGGGGCTGTTCGGATGGCGACAGTATTCCGGACCCCTTTGATTTGCCAAACCGGGTTGCGATCTTCATGGCCGGTACACAACCAGCGCTCCACTCTTCGAACGCAGCGGCGATGATTTCCGGATCGGCAGCGGAAGCAGCGGCCGGGGCAGGAGGCCCTGTGCGACCGCCAGCTCAGGTCCTATCTGATTTGTTTGACGCGTTGGCAACGCTGATGGCGGAGGTTAACCCGGCGATCAGGATGCGCACAATGCGGAAATCGCGAAAGTGAAAGATCAGATCACCCAGGCCAAAGCCGACTTAGCAGCTGAGGATACCAGGATAGCCGCAGAGCGGGCCGCTTTGGATGCACAAGCTTACTGGATTATGCTGGATCAGAGTGCGTCGAACGAAGTCCTGAAGAGGAGGCACCGATCTCTCCTATCACCGGTTTATGACGCTAGAAATCTCTTTAACACCCCAGGAGCAGGGACCAGTAATCCGCCGGTGGTAAACCGAGCGGAGGCACCTGGAGCAGGAGCGCCAGTTCAGCCATGTTTGGTGGATCCGCCTCGTCGGAACAACATGGTAGCACCGCGTGTCCCCACGCCACCGGGTCATTATTCTAACCCGATGGACAACATTGTCGCTGCCGCTTCACGGCTGGTGGCCATCCCGATCGAAGGCGATTCTCCGGTGGCGGTTGAGACGCGTCGAGTTAAGGAGCTTCTTCAGACAGCTTTGGTTCAACAGGAGGCTTATTCATACAGCCGCAATCGGATTCATTCCACTCCCCGTCCAAGCCGGAGTTACAGCAGGCGTATGGATGAACCAGCAGTGTCAAGAAATGCGCGGAACCATGATCCGCCCCGTGGCAATAACCCTGCGGGTGGTGCTGGTGATGCTCAGGAGGTGGTGGACCGGGCTCGGGCACGCAGAGAGGCTGAGTTAGCGGCACAACATGAAGCCCGTCAGCTTACTCCGGTTCGTCCAACCACATCGGTGGAACCAGGAGTTACCTCTAGTTCTTTGGGAGTGCCATGTCTTGTCCCGGCGTTGCGCAATGTGCGCCTGCCCAAGGATTTCAAGGGCCCGCGCAAGGTGCCAAATTACACCGCCGATTTATCCCCTGAAACATGGGTCGAAAGCTATGAGATGGCCATGGAGATGTTGGATGTGGATGATGCGGCATGCGCGAAATACTTCACCATGATGCTAGAAGGGACAGCCCGCACTTGGTTAAAAAGCTTACCGGCTAATTCTATCAGGTCATGGGCCGAGTTGAGAGCCCGGTTTATTTAGAATTTCAAGTATACATGCAAGCAGCCCAGCTCAATTGTGGACTTAGCTATTTGTGTCCAGGAGGAAGGAGAGTCAACAACCCATTGGGTGTGCCGGGTTTCAGAGATTTTGCATTCATCGGACCGCATCAACGCTGACACCGCAGTTTTAACATTGGAAGGCAATTGCCGGTTTGAACCCCTGAAGTTGAAGTTGGGATGGCTCAAACGTCATTGTAATGACATGGGAACCCTCATGGCTGCACTGGTGAAGTATGCCGACTCTGATAGTACCAACGATCCCGAGTCTGACGATGATAAGACAGGGAAGGGAAAAAAGAGCGGCAACGCCAAGGGGCAGGACCACAACCCAGCGGGTCATGGGAACGGCGGCAAGCGTAAAGCAGACCACGATTTAGACTTTGTGGCTAATACTAATGCACATGACAAGGGCCAGCGGCGTAAGGGTAAACCGCCCCAGCGCGGTGGAAAGCAAAGTCCTAATCCGGACCGTTTGTCTTACCTGTTGAACCAACCCTGTCCAAAACATGGGACGAAGGAGGACCCGTCCACGCACCTCTGGAAAGATTGTTACATCATGCAAGAGTTCAAACATTCTGATTCTTTCCGCTGTGATCATGGATCAGGAGGCGGTTCGGGCCCTGGCTCTCATGGGCCGGGTTATGGTGGAGGAAATTCCGGTTCAGGCTTCCACAGTAATCAGGGTGGACATAATAATCAAGGTAATCAGGGTAACCAAGGTGGCTACAATCATCAGGGCAATCAGCAGCAGCAGAAGTCGGGTTACCAGAGCAACCCGAAGCAGTTGAATAGCGGACAGTATCATGTCTTCACCACTAGCTTGAAAAAGCGCGATCAGAAGCTCCATAAAAGGTCTGTGAATGCTGCTGAACTGGCGGTGCCCCGTTATTTGCGCTGGTCCGAGCAGCCGATTGTGTGGAGCAGAGAAGATCATCCACCCCGACAATCCGGGTCATTTGGCTCTGGTGGTGGCACCTCAGGTGGGAGGTTATAAGTTCACTAAGGTACTCATGGATGGAGGGAGTAGTATCAATATCCTTTATCATGAAACTTTCCGTCGCATGGGGTTAACAGATAAAAATCTTAAACCGTCCAATACGGTGTTCCATGGTGTGGTGCCTGGTAAATCGGCATATCCTGTTGGTAAGATAGCTCTGGAGGTGGCTTTTGGAGATGAGCATGACTCAAGATCAGAAACTTTGACCTTTGAAGTGGTGAAAATCAAAAGCCCGTATCATGCCCTGTTTGGACGGCCAGCTTATGCTAAGTTTATGGCACGGCCTTGTTATGTTTATCTGTAGCTCAAGATGCCGGGTCACAAGGGAACTATAACCGTGCATGGGAGCCGCAAGATTGCTCTGGAATGTGAAGAAGGTGATGCGGCTTATGCTGAGTCGGTTTGTGCAACAGAAGAGATTAAGTTTTACAAGGACAATGTTGATCCAGCAGATATGACTTCATTGAAGAAACCAACTACAGAGCATGATCCGGCCCTGAAGTTTAAATCGGCTGATGAGACTAAGCTTGTTGACTTCGTGCCTGGCGATTCGTCCAAGCAGTTTAGCATCAGCGCTAACTTGGATCTTAAATAGGAAAGCGCGCTCATCGAGTTCATCCGTGAGAATCGGGACATCTTTGCATGGAAGCCTTCTGACATGCCTGGTGTACCGAGAGAACTCGCTGAGCACACTCTCAATGTTGATCCTAAGTATAAACCGGTCAAGCAGTTTCTCCGCCGGTTCAATGAAGAAAGACGCAAAGCTATTGGAGAAGAAGTAGCCAGGCTCTTGGCGGCTGGATTTATCATTGAAGTATTCCATCCTGAGTGGTTGGCTAATCCGATGCTGGTCCTCAAGAAGAATGGCACTTGGCGTATGTGTGTAGACTACACAGATCTTAACAAAGCTTGTCCAATAGATCCTTTTGCCCTTCCCCGTATTGATCAAATTATTGATGCGACGGCGGGTTGCGAGCGTTTAAGCTTTTTGGATGCATATTCTGGTTATCATCAGATCAAAATGGCAGTTAAGGACCAGGAGAAGACAGCCTTCATAACTCCCTTTGGAGCCTTCTGCTATGTGTCCATGCCCTTTGGGCTCAAGAGTGCCCAGGCGACTTATCAACGGTGTGTGCAGAATTGTCTTCATAAACAGATCGGCCGCAATGTTCACGCCTATGTGGACGATATTGTGGTAAAATCAAGGAAGAAGGAGACATTGATTGATGACTTGAAGGAAACCTTTGATAACGTGCGGGTTTAATGCTTAATCCGGCCAAGTGCGTCTTTGGTGTACCTGCAGGCAAGCTCTTGGGCTTTTTGGTGTCTAACAGGGGCATTGAAGCTAATCCGGAAAAGATCAAAGCCATCACCTCCTTGGCTAAACCGAAGTGTATCAATGATGTTCAACGCCTGGCAGGCCGGATCGCTGCGTTGAGCCGGTTTGTCAGTCGCCTTGGCGAGAAGGCCATCCCTTTGTATCAGATGCTGAAGAAAACGGATAACTTTGTCTGGAGTGACGCCGCTAATGAAGTATTTGAAGACTTAATGCGACAGCTAGCTAATCCGCCGATTCTCGCTGCTCCGGTTGATAAAGAACCATTGTTGCTATATATGGCAGCTAACGCTCGGGCTGTTAGTGTGGCTATTGTGGTGGAGCGCAAGGAGGCAGGAAAGGAATATCCGGTTCAGCGGTCGGTTTACTATATCAGTGAGGTACTTATTGAGTCCAAGCAGAGGTACCGGCATTGGCAAAAATTGGTGTATGGGGTTTTTATGGCAAGCCGGAAGCTCAAGCAGTATTTCCAAGGTCATCCCATCATGGTGGTCAGCTCTGCTCCGTTGGGAGATATAATCGAGAGCAGGGAAGCAACTGGCCGGATTGCTAAGTGGGCTATAGAGCTCGGGCCTCACGGGTTGAAATACATACCCCGAACGGCGATCAAATCTCAGGCACTTGTGGATTTCATCAATGATTGGATAGAATTACAGGCGCCAGAGGAGAAGCCGGATCACACTTATTGGACTATTCATTTTGATGGGTCCAGGCAATTGGAGGGCTCGGGGGCTGGAGTCGTATTAACTTCCCCACGAGGTGATAAGTTTTGTTATGTTCTCCGTTTAATGTTCCCTTGCACTAACAATGCAGCTGAATATGAGGCTTTACTCCATGGTCTTCGGATGGCTAAGGAGATGAACCTAAGCCGAGTTAAGTGCTTTGGTGACTTGGATCTGGTGGCTCAACAAGTGTCCGGCACTTGGGATTCCAAGGACCCACTCATGGCAGCATATCGTCGTGAGGTGCATATTGTTGCAGGTCACTTTAAAGGTTATCAGGTGGATCATGTGGACCGGTGGAAGAATGAAGCGGCAGACGCTTTAAGCCGCCTGGGTTCCCAACGTAAACCGGTTCCACCTAATGTCTTCCTGGATGTTCTGCATAATCCGTCCGTCAAGCTCCCTGGTGAAGAGGATTTGGTCGTTCCTGATCCGGAAGCTCAGTTGGTGGCAGCTCTTCATGTTATCCTGGATTGGACGGTTCCATATCTGGCATATATGAACCGGGGCGAGTTACCAGAGGATGAAACTTTGGCCAGGGAGATAACCCGGCGGTTCAAGTCCATGACTATTATCAATGGAGAGTTACATCATTGTAGTGTGACAGGGGCGTTTCAACGTTGTGTGTCTCCTGAGGAAGGCCGTGAAATTTTGCGTGAGATCCACGAAGGAGATTGTGGTCACCACGCCAGTTCAAAATATTTGGTGGCCAAGGCGTTTCGTCACGGTTTCTATTGGTTGACAGCTCATGTTGATGCTGAGGACTTGGTCAAAAGATGTGATGGCTGTCAGAAATTTTCAAGGCGCGCTCATGTACCGGCTCAAGAATTGAGGATGATTCCAATCACCTGGCCATTTGCAACTAGGGGGCTGGATATGGTTGGGCCTTTCAAGAGGTCCAAGGACAAGAAGACCCACCTTTTGGTGGCGGTTGATAAGTTGACGAAGTGGGTGGAGGCAGAGCCAGTTAGTAAGTGTGACGCAGCCACGACGGTTCAATTCATTAAAACGGTGATCTTCCGGTTTGGCTTTCCACAGAGCATTATAACAGACAATGGTACCAATCTGTCAAAGGGTGCCATGAAGGAGTTCTGTCAACGTGAGCACATCCGGCTTGACGTGTCATTAGTGGCTCACCCCCAGTCCAATGGTCAAGCGGAGAGGGCTAATCAAGAGATCTTGAGAGGCATCAAACCCCGGCTTATGGTTCCTTTGCAACGGACGCCGGGTTGTTGGGTTGAGGAGTTACCTTCGGTGTTGTGGAGCATCAATACCACACCCAACAGATCGACAGGATACCCACCATTCTTCATGGTTTATGGAGCGGAAGCAGTTCTTCCTAGTGACATCCGTCATGACTCACCTCGTGTAGCGGCATATGTTGAAGCTGACAACGAGAAGGCACGGCAGGAAGCTCTTGACCTGTTAGATGAGGAACGTGACATGGCGGCAGCCCATTCGACGATTTATCAGCAAGATCTGCGTCGTTATCATAGCCACCGGGTTAGAACCAGAACCTTTCAAGAAGGTGATTTGGTGCTTCGGCTCATCCAAGATCAGACGGATATGCACAAGCTATCCCCCCCTTGGGAAGGACCCTTTGTGGTCAGCAAGAATCTACACAACGGGTCGTACTACCTAATCGATGTTCGAGAGCGCAAAGACTCACGTAAATCGGAGGAGGCGACCAACCGGCCGTGGAATATTGCTCATCTTCGGCCTTACTATACTTGAGCTATAGGCTCTGCTTATGTACATATTATGACAATGTATATATTATGATTAATACAATAAACCGGAACCTCAACTAAAGCGGGGTATCTGTTGTTTTTCTTACATCATGTGTGGTTACATGGAGCTTACAAAGCGGCGTCCGGTTTATCCCTTGATTTAGCTTCTCAAAGCTTCATATTAGATCACTTGGGGGCTTGGTCGTATCCGAACCATAGCTACACCTCTTGATCGGCGTAATGCCACAGCATCACTTGGGGGCTTGGTCGAACCCGAACCATAGCTACACCTCTTGATCGGCGTAATGCCACAGCATCACTTGGGGGCTTGGTCGTATCCGAACCATAGCTACACCTCTTGATCGGCGCAATGCCACAGCATCACTTGGGGGCTTGGTCGAACCCGAACCATAGTCACACCTCTTGATCGGCGCAAAGCCACATCAATCCGGGGCCAAAGAGAGTGTTGTAAAACAACAGCTCAAACATAGGCACCCACTGAGCACAGCTCACAATGTTGTCTGGAGATTTTTTGCTGTCGAATTGAGGGCCTAGCAGCCCGTGAAAAGCCTCGACTACAACGGTTTTTCATTTGCCTTTTGCTAAGCTTTCTTTGTTTTCCTAAGATTTGTGATGTTTTTTAAACCGGTGTTTATCAACCCGGTTAGGCTGTCAACTACAAGTTGTCAGTACACGATCAAATTATAATCCGGAGACTATTAGCCCGGTCTGGTTTTGACTCAAATTCACCAGTATGGAATAAACCGGTGTTTATCACAGCCCGGAACGGTTTTATTGTAAACCGGCATCATATAAATGGAGTTACTTCTACTCCGGATTAGGGTTATTACCCTCATTACAAAGTTGGTCAGCCAACACTATGCCTAACGGTCACAGGGATCATATATTTCCATAGTTGGTTATCTTTTACAACCTTGGTCATATATATATTTGGGTATCATGACCCGCCCGGTGGTAAACCGCCAGGGCGCTTTAAGTTTCTTATCTGCAGGAACAACTTGAATAAATAGCTATGGATTATGAACATCATATCTTAAGCATGGCAGATTAACACGCATCAGTTGCAGATAAATATGCACGAAGGCATAACAGACCAAGTGTTTTAACTAGCCTATTACAAGGCGTTTCAGTGCCTAAAGGGATAAGCATTGCAGCATGGAAGACTAAACCGGCCCCAGACTTATGATTGCTTATCAGCTTGACCTGACGGCTGCGGATCATCTTGCACCGGTTCATCTTCTTCGTCCCTACCCAGCGGCTGGAAGTCAACAGTTGTCCAGTCGATCCCAGTTAAAGCTTGGAACACAGCTTCGTCACTTATAAGGGTGGACGGTTCAATGTCAGGGGCATAAGTGTGCTTACGGATGGGAGGGATCAGGTTTTGAGACTCAGGAGTTGGTGCAGCAACCCGCTTGTTATTGGTATCATAACTCGCCTGGTAAAATGAAAGATCAGCCTCTTCAGCAAGTTGACAAGCCAGTGGACGTACTTCCCGGTTTATGGCACGAAGATCTTCAGTGCAAAATTCTGATCCGTCTTCTTTTAAGCTTGGGTAGCCTTTAGCCACGTCTGTCGGATCAAGGCCAGGCACCCATGCTTTTGCCCGGGTTAGGGCGGTCAGAGCGCCAGCCCTTGCAGCAGACCTCTTCAGCTCTTCTACCCGGGCAGACAGCATAGATAGCCTGTCTAAGGTATCCTTGATTAACGTTGGGGGCGGCTTATTGTGAGAGGCGGTGCAGATAATTTGTTGTGCGCCGGTATACAGCTGCTCTATCAGAGTATAGGCCGCTTTCAATTTCTTCTGTACGTCAGAGCCCAGATGGCTAATACGAGTTCCTGCATCAGTATAAACGTCAGTAAACCAGCAACACATGGGAAGATATGTTGAAAGTATAAAGCAAGGATACTTACCAAACACATCACCAGTCATCGCATGTACTTGCCGCTTTACACCAGTCAGCTCGTCTACCACCGGTTGGAGAGCTGCCTCTGCGTTTTCAGCCCTTCTCTGCAAAGCGGACTTCTCCGTGTTCCAATCCGCCCACTCCTTGTTGAAGCTCTCCTTTAGGTTTTCCATAGCGGCCAAGGCGCTCGTTAGCTCATCTTTTGCCTTGGAAGCTTCGGTCTGTTGGGACTTGATATTTTCTTGCAGATCGGTGGTTTGAGATTCTTTTTTGCTCAGCTCAGCCTATAAAGAGACAGATACATAATGAGTTCACAGTACATATTTGAAGTACCAAGCACACAACAAGTTATGCCCTTAGTACTTGGGGGCTAATGCATATTTGCTCTTAATCAGAATTTTTTACAAGTCCCAAGCACAATACAAGTATTAAGCTGGGCACTTGGGGGCTAATGTGTATTTGCTCATAAAATGCTGATGTTGGTATTCTTCTACAAAGTCCCGGTTCATCTTTATAAAGTTAAACCGGCCCTTGGGGGCTACATCAGTGAAGTTAAGATGCATTGTTGCAAACATGAAATTTTTACTAAGTCCCGGTTTAACTTGGTATCTTAAACCATCACTTGGGGGCTACTGGAGTTGATAAGCTGCAAGTAAATATAAGAGAGAAGCACTTATGAAAGTTACCTCATATCGCTCCTTCATTAAGTTTACCAAACTAGCTTCATAGTCACGGCTGGTATACAGACGGTTCAAGAAGCCAGAGTGAATGTCTTGAGCGCTGAGATGGGCGTAGCTTGATAAATCAGCATTCCATTTGCCTTTGCCTATAGCAGAGAGATCGTCCTTGGCAGTATGCTTTGACAAAGCGACAGGATTGCCAGGAGTGGTGTGGCCAATGCCAGTAATCATAATGTCATCATCTTGGTCATCACCAGTCTTCTCTGGAGTTGGCGGTTTGACAGTATCCTTAACTGTACTAACCAGTTTGTCATCAGTTCGGACAGGGCTGGTTGGCCGGTCTGCATGGCTTGTAGTGTCAACTTGCACTTGTTCGGCAAGGAAGTCATGGTCTTGAGGCGGCGGATCATTAAGCATGTCGTCAGCGTCGGTTTCTTCCGGATCTGGAGTTTTTTCTAGTTCAACAGCTACATTATCATCAGCCGATTTGCTTAACCGAGCCTTCTTGCTAGGTCTTGGCTTGGCGCTGAGAAAAGATAGACATAAGGATCAGTACAGTATGAAAAGATAACACATCACGAATAAAGACACGTGCGTAGCTCACCCAGGACCTGTTTTGAGGGGTGGAAGCTGTGTGGCCGATGACTCGCCAGAAGACGAGTGAGAAGTACCCTGATAATTTGAATCAGACGGGTTAAGAGGCTGGCGGAAACAACCTGCTCTGGGGTGTGAAGTATCAATGGGATAAGAGACCTCTGATCGGTGTTTCCGAACCAGGCTGTTCGGTAAACCGGCGGAGGTAACTACCTGGCCGCTGTGCTGGGTTGTACGGCGAGCCTCGTGCTGCTGCGTCTTCAAAAGAAAGTTTGGGTCCAAGTAAGCAAGAGGGTGAGAAAATTTTACTTTCCGGTTTGCTTGACGGATTTTTGATGTTGGCAGTGGATCTGAATCGGAGGAAAGAATGGCTACCTCTACGTCCTCAGCATGACTGCCTTCAGCGTCGTCCTGATAAGAATCATTGTCAACGAAATGTACGAAAAATGAACCAAGAGAGTCAAGTTCTACCTCTGGTTTTGGATTACCCACATCGTCATCAGCTGGTAGATCGGAGGATGCAGTGGTCCTTTTCTTGGCAGGTTTTTTAACAACCTTGGTCTTTGGACGAACCGGCTTGACCGGTTTGTCTTGCGGCTTCGCCGGTTTGTCTTGTGACGGTTTCTTGCTCCAGAACGGATCATCACCATGTCAGAAAATAATCACACTTTTAGAGAATATTTGGACAGAAGCAACTTCAGATAAAAAGATTATATGATTCTTACAGCTGGTGGTTTGTTGAAGGTGCAGAAAGGGAGTAGTCCGGTTTGGGCACAGATAGCCTCCGGTTCATTCAATATCTTTTTTAGAGCCTCAGTGACTTCTGCATCTGTAAGCTGAATGTCAATCTGCCGCTGAGCATCCTTCAAGCTCCCGTATACTCACACATCAAACCGGAGAGCCGGCTTAAGGGCAGAATACTCCATCTTATCCAGCAACGAGCAAGATCAACTCGTGTCAAACCATTCGCCATGAAGGCTCTAAGCTTTGATAATTGGGGAGCATAGTTGGCCCATTCCCTTGCCGTCAAACTCTGAGGAAAAGGATGTGTGTTGCTAAGGCATTCAGGGCGATAACCCGGCAGGGGGTTTTCATCAGGTGGAGATGTATCCATGCAATAGAACCAAGTCCGGTTCCACTCTTTGGAGTGACTTTGGAGTTTGGGATGAGGGAAGGTGACTTCTTTCCTTTTCTGAACCGCCATTCCGCCCAGTTCCGTATTGGGTCCATCCGAGAACTCTGTGCGATGGTTTAAGTGAAAGAACTCTCTAAACAGTTCGACTGTAGGTTCCTCTTGAAGATAAACCTCACAGAAGACTTGGAAGTTGCAGATGTTGGTCACAGAATTGGGACCGATGTCTTGAGGACGCAGCTGAAAATTGGCTAGTACATCTCGGAATTTTTTTTGAACCGGGAGGGCTAAAACCTCGTCCAAGATGATTAGCAAACACAACTACCTCTCCGTCCTTGGGTGTAGGAGGATTTTCCGGGCCAGGGACCCTCCAGTGGATGACATCTTTTTTGGCTAAAGTGCCCGTTTTAACAAGGTTGTTTAGCTGTTCTTTGGTTACTCGAGAAGGAGCCCAATTGCATTCATAGACTTGCTTGGCCATGGCAATGGAAATCTGAAACATGATTATTGCCAGTTTAAAATTTACAGTGGACAACTATACAGCGGTATAAGGATACAAGCATATTGATAAACTGGATTTGGTTATTCGTAAACCGGAGTCTGACAATGGAAACAGTGTAATGCATTGGCGGTTCAACAGGGGACTAATGGTATCTACATGGTTCATCATTTTGTATATGAAGTTAAACCGCCTACGTTAAATAGTGAAGGAACAGATCTGAAATAACTAAGTGATGGAACAACAGGTTTCGCAAATTGGTATTACAAATCTGGATCTACCGCATGTCAGAAAGTGGAAAATATTCAGGGTTAAGTATTCTAGTACTTGAACAGTTGAAGGATACATATGAGATTTTCTACTTAGATGAGATGCACTAATGGAAAGAAGAACTGTGGATATTGCTATACGGATAAAAGTCAAGGTTTGAGTCAGGATTTATTGCGCAGCAATGGACACCGACGAACAGCATTGAACACTGAAACCCTAGTAGCAGATCTGGGGTGGAAAGAAAGAAGGCTTACTGATGCTGATGGAACAGCGGAGTGGCGTCGCGATTCTCTGGTACGATCACGGTGATGCAGCGGCCGGAGTTGAGGTCAAAGACGAAGGCTTGACGGCGGCGGCTGAGCTCGAAACGCTGGGGCGGCGCGAGGAAGACGACGAGGCGAAGAGGTATGAAGGGGAAAGGTGAAAATAACCCCCGGTCCTATTTACAAGGGCAGAAAGATAAGCGCTAGGCGCGAAAATCGAGGAGCCTAAATTTTGGATATGAGGCGGAGCTGTCGCCTCGATTGTCGGAGGCTCGTTAATGACAGGTGACGTCACGACGGTTTACCATGATCCTAGAAGATGATGTCACGGCGGTTTCCAAAATTATGTGAAGATGTTGAAGAAGAAATTTTCTTAAGTATTGAGGATTGACATGAACCAGTTCAAATCAATCTGGGGCCTAATGTTGGGGATATTACCACTGGGTGTAAACCGGCCAGGAGATGTCGGGTTAACCCCATAAGTAGTTCATCTGTATCTGAAGTCCATGAAGACAGACGGTGACGCTTTATGAAGGCCCAGGGCCCAAAACCGGTTTAAGGACCGTAGACATAAACCGGTATTCATATGTAGACTTGTGTTGTAAGATAGAAGTTGCAGAGACCGAGCCGGACATGATTATGAGCCGGCCTTGAGATTCTGTAAACCGACGGGCGTCAACCCATGTATATAAGGGGACGACCCGGCGGCGGTTCAGGGACAACAGACAACAACTCGAGACTTAGGCAAAGCGTATTCGCTCCCTGGTCAAACCCCATCAATTCCATCACAACTAGACGTAGGCTTTTACCTTCATCATAAGGGGCCGAACTAGTATAAAACTCTCTTGCGTCCCTTGTCCGCTATAACCCCTTTAAGCTAACCCGTAGCGATGGCTCCACAACTAAGTCCTTTCTCTAGGACATATGCCGTGACAAGACCACGAGACCAACCCCAACAGATAGTAACCCAGTTCCAGTTGACACAGCACCGTCTCCACGACAGAGCACACGAACAACAACAGTTAGTAAGGCAACTGCAGTGCCCAAAGCACGAGGACCACCTCTCCGAACCCCAAGTCAATGCTTAAAGCAGAAGAAGAATTGTACTCTGGTCAGGTTCCATAGCTATGATTCATACTACTTTGCTCTTGCATCACTGTATTTACTCATACCAACTAATTTCAAATTTGAAGGATGCAATTGAAACTCCAATGGCGCAACAGGTATGTTTTAAACCTGTTTCTTTAACGTGTTTGCTGTTGTAACTTGCTCTATGTTGATTTTAGTTTCAATTGAATAAACAGTTATGTTCTCATGCCATGCACATTACAAGTGTAGTTATTGATGTGTAGTTTCCCACACTTATATTCTGTCTATGCTGCTTTGTCTTAAATATATATGATTCGAACTGTATCCATCTTGATTTGGCAACATAAACTAGAATGATATAGACCATACAGTGACCATACTACATAGATATATGTTTGTTTCATGTTGTTATCCTGTACACCTTACTACCGAAATAGTTTACCAAAATGAGTTTCGTATACTACATTGTAAACCTGTGATGTGATGTGTTTGTTTGTTTCTCTTTTAGGACGCGGATAAAATATTGGAGAAGAGTACCCCGTTATGCAATGGTAAAGGAAGTAATGCAGATAAGGTTCAAGATAGTGAGACATCCCTGTTGATCTCCAAGAAAGCTGATAAAAACTTTATTGAAGACACTGAGACAACCCCAAAGTCATGTCATGATGTAGTGTTCGAGTTACTGGCTACTACTGTTGGCACCAGCTCTTCGAACTCGCTGCCTGAATCAGTTTGGCTTCTCGAGTCTCAACTTCAAGTTGAAAGACATCGATCAGCTGTTATGCGACAGGAAGCCGAAGGGCTGAGGAAGTCCCTGCAGAATTTATATGCATATTTCCTGGTGCAACAGCAAGTGCTGGAGGATTTAAGCGCCAAACAAGAGAAAGTTAATAAGGTTGCTAAGCATCTTGCCAGCATTATGGGTACCCATGATATTGTTTCTTGAGATCTTCTGAAGTGGTTTCAGTTCTGGACTTGTTTTACTGCGGCATTTATTTGCACTAGTGGCCAACTTTGACAACCAGTGTATATGATATGCTGCTTTGTTCCCTATATTTGCACTGGTGATGAACTTTGATGCCCAGTGGATGTAATATGTGTAATAGCCATCATAGCCTAGCGTAAGTTGCTTGCTTATTTATTTCCTTGTTGTCTTGTCTATTTGTTTGCTTGTAGTCAGTGCAGTTCTTTTTCCGCGGTTTGCTAGTGGCCGTAATAACTTATTTTTTAAAAATAGGCCACAATAACCATGTGCTACTTATTTACTATAGTTACCATGGGCCTCGTATGGGCTGTAGAAACAATGGGCCTTCTAAGGGCCGTAGAAACAATGGGCCTTCTACGGGCCGTAGCATCAATGGGCCTTCTACGTGCCGTATAATGGATAGGCCAAACATGGGCCAATAACAGAATGCACTATGGGCCATAAACGGGCTAGATTTGGAATCGTCCGTTCATGGGCCGACAATAATGGGCCATCGTTAATTGGCCGTATTTCATGACGCTATGAAAACGGCGCAACGGGTTAACAGGCTGCAAATGGGCCGATTGTAACCACAGGCTGAATTTGGCCCACAAGCAGAAAAGGCCAATAACGGGACGTAAGTAACCGAATGCTGGAAATGAGCCCAAGAATAAATGGGCCCTGAGAAGGTCGAAAGATAACACGGGTTGGAAACGACCCAATGGGATAATGGGCCGTTAATGGGTATAAAGGGGTACACTGTTCATTGCGGGCCAGATTCACCACGGGCCGTTAATGGGCCAAGAGTTACAAATGGCCTCGTATGGGCCGAAAGACATCATGGGCCATACATGGGCCGGAAGTGACAACGGTCCGGAATCATATTGGACGGCCCAAATGAAGCTAGTGGGCTTAATTCTGATAGGCCGTAACGGGCCGTGAGTTAGCGGGCCGTAAATTGGCTATATACGAACATGCCGTTAACAGGCTTTCCGTGGGCCGGCCCGTTACCTTTTCACCAAGTCAAACGGGCCGGTCTTTTCACCGGAATGGGCCTCTGTTGGGCCGTGCATGTGTCGACGTATCATAGGTGCCTCCTATCCAATGAATGGATGACATCTGTCCCAACGGTGAGCCAACACGTGTTTCCTCCGGCCAATGAGAATTTTACATGTGGAAAATCCTCATTGGTCCGGGCTATTAGCGGGTTATCGGATCCAAAACCGGACCCGATAGCTTAACGGCGACCCGTTATGGTGGATGCCACATGTCGGTCACCCTTGACGAAAGCACTTCCATAACGCGCGATTTATCGTCATGGAAGTGGACACTTCCGTGATGATAATTTTGGTAATGTCATGGAACACTTCTACGACAGCACAGGTATGACTATCTTGATTCTGTCATAAAATTGTCATGGATGTACATGCATGACAGAAAATGTGACCTACTGTGACAAACACGTATCATCACGGAAGTGTCTTTTTTTGTAGTGTTATCCTCTGACATGTCTTGCTACCATGACCGTGTAAGATGATATCTCTCTTCCTACTCTTAACCCACATGGTGGGCCCATTATCCACTGTTCCACAGGATCAAAACCTGACTCTCCTGTACAACCTTGATTTCGAAATATTCTTTGCACCTGGCTTAGTATGTAATTCACGAGCAAACTACCTCACCATGTTTCATTCTGGTATCAGACGCAACATCATTCTTCATTGCTCTAAACCCCTTCATCACCTGTTATAGGCATCAGCTTGATGCCTACCTGGTTGAAACTTGTTGAACCTCCTTATAGCACTCTTGATTTGTTTCCCGGTGCTTCTAAAATCTCCTTCCTTGAGATAATTACCATATGCCAACCCTTTCAGACATCCGTCCTTATAGTTTTCCCCTTATATCATATTCGTAAGTACGATGGAGTTTCTGAAGAAAGGATGATGACCTCATCATGATGCCCTGATGTAGCAAATTCAAGACATCAACGCTATGGATCAACCTTTTAGATGAGAGCAATAAGAACAAGAAGATTTACTAGAATTTCATAACCAATTCCTTTCCCCTTACTCCACCTCTTAAATCTCGGGACGAGATTTCTTGTAGTGGAAGAGATTTGTAACACCCCCAGTGTCATGCTATAGTAATCCTCTGTTAATGGTGCCATGTCATCATGTTACTCTTGCTAATGTTCACTTGATCCAAATCACCATTCAAATTCAAATCCAATCTAAAGTAAAAAATTCATATTTGTCAGACATGAAATCTAAAATGTTCATCTTGTGCCAAATAATCCCATAACTAATATTGGTAGTGAACCAACATTTTTGCAAAGTGTTTAAGTGCACTAAACTAGATAAAACAGTGCTTATAACATTTGTTTAAATGCTCTTTAATTTGTAAAAATGCTAACCTGTTTTATTTAAGTGCTAAACTAATTGTGGCAGTAGCCTAAAACATGATGATATTTAGGTGTAGTTTTATCATTTATAAAACTGTTTTGGTTTTGAAAAGTTTTTGAAAACAGAAAGTCTAAAAAAGAGAGAAAAACTAAAAGAAAAAGAAGAGGTGAGAGAGAGAGAGAGCACGCCCCCTTGTCTCCCCTGGGCCTCGCCCACCCAAGCCAACCCAACACTTGCCTCCCCCGGTCGCCTTCTCCTCTCCTGTACAACCAACCGGGGGGCACAGCCAAGCGCGCTCCCACCGCACGACCTCGCCATCGACGAGGGGGATAAGGATCTCCTCGACGCCTCAGGCTCCCCTCCCACTTGCCCCGCCACTCCACTCGTGCGAGTCCCTATCCCCTCGCACCCTCGCTCTCCCTCTCTTCTCCACCTTACCTAGCGTCGCTGTTGCCATGCCCCCGGCGTAGCCGTGGCCACCGTCAGCCCCGTCCCTCTCCGATGTGTCCTGGAGCTCCGCACGCCGCCTATCCGTCGACCCCGCTACCCATTCAAGCTGGGCATGTCAGCTTCGACCGAATCGCCCGCCTCCGTCTTCGTCAACCTCCCACCGCGGGATCTCCACCGCATCAAAATATCTGCCCCAGCCCTCCCCCGAGCCCATTGATCTGCGCTCCGACCTCACCGTGAGCCTATCTTCCTTCCCCATCCCTCTCTTTCCCTGCTAGCTGCCGCTGTCTGGCCGTAGCCGCCACTCTGCTTGCGCCCGAAACGTCGCGGCTGACGAGCTCGTTGCCGTCGTTGTGGCCTGTGACACGCTTGCCCGAGCTCACCGTTGTGCTCCTGGGGTTCCTAGGAACCCAACGCGCACGCGAACACCCCCTCCCGTGCCTCCTAGCGCCGTCCCCGATGAGCGCCCGAATGCATCGTCGCGGAGCTCGCCGCCGGCGAGGCTCCGGTGACCATTTGGTCACGGGCTCAAGCCCGTTGGACTCGCCGCACCACGATGATCCTCCCCAGACATTCCATTCGCTCCGTAGCACGCTGCTGCACCATCTACGTTGCACACCGGAAGCCAACCACGGCATCTGCTCAACGCCGGCGCCAACTCCGGCGGCCTCAGCTCGTACCAGTGCCCCCACAGGAAGCGGCGGGCTCTCCCCGTTCGAACACGCCCGCCCGCGCCCATTTTGGCCGCTGGACGGCAAATCCCGACGCATGGCCGCGCCCTCGCCGCGAATTTGGCCGCCGTTGCTAGCTCCGGCACCACCGCTGACTTGGCCGGCCGGGGCCACCCCTGGGTCACTGCCAGCGGGCCCCGCATGCCCATTGACTGGGGTGCCACTAACATGTAGGCCCCGCGCTAATCAAACAGGTATTATAAATAAAAGTAATTAGATTAACCTAAACACTCACTGACACCTGGGGCCCACACCCCTAATTAACCCTGCTAGATTAGTTTAATCCACTGTTAAGCTAATAGAGGCTGACATGTGGGTCCTACTGGACCCACAGGTTAGGTTTGACCCTGGTCAGCGAGTCTGTCACTACTACAAAAATAACTATAGCCAATATGGACACTAATGGCGCACTGTACATGTGGTGCGCCATTACTAACTAGTAATGGTGCACCATGTGTTGGTACGCCATTAGTGTGAAAATACTAATGGCGCACCACATCCACGGTGCGCCATTAGTAAAATATTTTTTATTTTATTTATTTCAAAACTACTAATGGCGCACCAGGGGATAGTGCGCCATTACTAGTTAAACTAGTAATGGCGCACCACTCCCACGGTGCGCCATTAGTAATTATGTTTCAAAAAATTTATTTTAATTTTATTTTTTAAAGTACTAACGGCGCACCGTGGGTGTGGTGCGCCATTACTAGTTGAACTAGTAATGGCGCACCACTCCCACGGTGCGCCATTAGTAGTTTGGCCCAAACATTCCCCCGAATGGACCCCCCCTTTGGACCGCCTTTTCAGTTTCAAAAAAAATAAATGAAATGTCAAAAAAATAAAAGAAAATAAGATTCCCATGTGATATGTGGTCTATTTGTTAGCAAAATTTACAAACATGAATTTTTGACTTTTTTGCAAAATCTCTCGAGAATTTGTAAAATGGGCATAACTTTTGCATACGAACTCGGATGAAAAAGTTTTTTATATGAAAAATCATCTACTCGAAAAAAGACATCCGAATTTAACTGGGGGAACCCCGTTAAACATTTTCAAAATCCTCAAAAACCTAATAGAAAAAAAGATACGGGGCTTTTAAGATCTGGAGAGGGCAAAAATTCAAAAATATTCAAACTTACTAATGGCGCACCTGCCCATGGTGCGCCATTACTATCTTCCCGCCTTCAAAATTCAAAAAAAATAAAAAAAATAAAAAAAGTTAGTAATGGCGCACCTGCCCACGGTGCGCCATTACTATGCCGTATATATGGCTGGGCGTGGTCCTCTCCTCCTTACCTCTTCATTCTTCTCCTCCATCCACCTCTCCTCCACTCCATCTCCTCCTTTCCTCCACTCCATGTCCCCTTCTCTCCTCCACCATACTACCCTCCTCCTCTCCGGCGACCTCCTCCTCCTCCTCTCCGGCGACCTCCTCCTCCCTCCTCTCCTCCCCTCCCCTCACGGTTTCTCCTACCTCCTCTCCGGTGAGCTCCTCCTCCCTCCTC
>NC_057811.1:120370435-120454698 GCF_018294505.1 Triticum aestivum | reverse complement strand
CTCCGATGCTCCGGTGAACTCCTCTCCGGCGACCTCCTCCTCCGCTCCGGCGATGTAGGCGAGCACCTCTCCGGTGACCTCCTCCTCCTCCTCTCCGGTGACCTCGGCCCTCCTCTCCGGCGAACTCCTCTCCGGCAAAAGAACACGACAAAAGAACGTACAAGATCCAAAAAAGAGAACAAAATTTGAAAAAATATCGTGCAAAAAAACGAGCAAAAAATGGGCAAAAAAATCGCGATCCAGATCCAAATTCAAAATTCAAAAATACTAATGGCGCACGGTGGGGGTTAGACGGCGCGCCACTACTATTTTCCCGCCTTCAAAATTCAAAAATACTAATGGCGCACTGTGGCCTATACTAATGGCGCACCACTGGTGCGCCATTAGTATTTAATACTAGTGGCGTGGTCTAGTGGCGCACCAGTAGTGCGCCATTAGTAGGCAAAACTGGTGCGCCACTAGTAGGCCTTTTCCTAGTAGTGTGTTGACTGCTGACGTCATCCCCATGCAATGTTGACGTCATTTTCCTTTTCTGTTAATTCTGTTAAATTAATAATTCCAGAAAATGCTTTAATCTTTGAAAATTCGTAGAAATTAATCCGTAACTCGGATGAAAATGTTTTCTACATGAAAGTTGCTCAGAACGACGAGATGAACCTGATTACGTAGTCTGGTCGTATGACACACATCCATAGTATAGCGAACATCCAACCTCCCCCTCCGGTTCGTCTGTCCGAAAATGCCAAACACTGGGAAAACATTCCTAGATGTTTTTCCCCATCGCTGATATCATATAGCCCTACGCTACAGCCCCCTAGCTTTGCTTGTTGTCATGTCATGCATTTATGTGCTTGTATTTGCTTCTTCCCCCGCTTCTCTCTGGTAGACTTCGATACTAACGCTGATGCTGCCCCTGTGTTCGACTACGTCACCGACGACACTTCTCCCTTTTTAACGAAGCTTCTAGGCAAGCCCCCCCTTTGATCATCCCGATATCACCCGTTCCATTCTCTCATGCTTGCATTAGATTTTGCTACTGTTATTGTTTGCTCCTATTCTGATGCATAGCCTGCTTTTGTAACCTACTTATTGTTACCTACCTGCTTATCCTGAATTGTTTAGTATAGGTTGGGTAGAGACCCATCAGAGACCCCCACTTTGTCCCGACTGCCCCGCTGGATTATCAGAAGACCCGATCAACGGGATCGAAGACCAGGCCCCGGCACCGCACATCACTTTCCTCTTGGTGTTAGACACACGGTTACTATGGTTACTATGACTTTACACTGAACCATGTTACTAAAGACGGGTCGGCCCTGAGGGGTACCCGCGCGAGCTTAATTGCGAGTGATGAGGAGTCGGGTTAACCTGGAGGGTGCCCGCGAGATAATTATGAGGCGTGGTCGGGCATTCTTAGCCCTTGCCGCAAGTCCTCGAGACGGGGTGACGGGGTCACGTCTTTCGTGAGTCTCTGCTTGTTACCACGCATTCCTAATCCACTACGATTTGGATATTTGATCCGAGGGGTGTCGGGTGGTTGGTGCGACATATGCCAACGGATGGCTTATCATTGTGGGTGCCAATAAAACGTCGCCGGTGCCTGGAAACGGGATGAGGTAGAGACATGCACGCCGGCGGATCTTACCCAGGTTCGGGGCTCTCCGAGGAGATAACACCCCTAGTCCTGCTCTGCGGGGTCTCCGCATGATCACTAGATCAAAGAAAGGTAGCTACAATCGCTCCTAGAGCTGTTGGGTGCAAGGGAGAAGAGGAACAAGGCTAGCTCTTTCTTCCCTCTTGCTATGGTGTGTGTGTGCTATGCTTAGAAGCCAACCCTTTGCATGGGTGCTCCGAGGGGTTTATATAGGCCTACCCCCCGGGGGTACAACGGTAATCCGGCTGGGCTCTAGTCCCAACCGTCAGTGTCTACGCTCGCCGGCTTCTCCGCTGGCTGCTGGGTCCCGCAGGCTGCTGGGTCCCGCCGGCTACCGGCTCCTTGGTCGACAGGCCGGCCCCACTGCCTAGGGTCTTGTCGGCGGCTGCTTACTGTAGCCTCGCCTCTGATGATGAGGGCTTTGTCGAGGTAAGCGTGGCTACAGTGGGCCGCCTCGGGGGCTCTGACTGTAGCCTTACCTCGTCTTGTCTCCTTAATGGGGCTCCTGCTTCGAGGAAGGGAGTAGCCGGCTTCTGGGGGTCGGCTACACTCTTGGCCGACTGGGAGAGGCCGGGCCGCCTCCGCCCCTCTCTCTGGCGGAAGGGGCCCGGCGCCTGCAGGCCGTACAGGAGTCGGTCGTGGATGACGTTGAGGCTAGCATGGCTACAGTGCCGAGCCCCGCGGGAGTAAGCCGTCCCGTACGGCCTCCTGTAGCCATGTCCGCCTCGGGCTTCAGGGGTAGTGGGCTGCACTGTGGCCACACCCCGTCTTGTCATCGTTATGTGAGTGTAGCTTTGGTGGTTGTGGTCTCGGCCGACTTCTTGGAGTCGGCGTCCTTCTTGGCCGGCTTCTTGGAGTCGGCCACCCCGTAGTCTTCATGGGGAGGGGTTGCTGAGGCTGGGTCGCCTTCCGGGAGTCGGCTTCTGAGGTAGCCGGCCAGGGGAGGCGGCCCAATGCTTGGAGTGCTGGGAGGCCCGAAGGCCTGATAATTTTTCAGAAGAACCAGGGGCAGTCGGTTAGGCTACCCGTGGCCATTTCCTCCGACAGTAGTCCCCGAAGCTGATTGGGCTTCGAGGTGGAGTAGGGGTTGAGAAGCTCGATCAGCTTCCCATCTTAGCAAGCCGGCAGCTGGGAGCTGGCCTTGGTCAGGCGGGCCGCCTAAGTCGAAATCTTCCGGAGTCAGAGGGCGGGAGCCCGCTAGTGCGTGCGTCGGACCACGGGCCGGAAAGCCTGCCAGCCCACGCGCGTGACGGGACGTCGCCGCAGGGAGGGGGGCCGCCACGTTTGCGCCCCGGCCCAGGCGCGGATCGTCTACATCCCGAAACCGCCCGCACGTCCCGTGCGGCAGTTTCGGCTCGCATTTATGCGCAATAATCGTGGGGCGTGGGGGAATGGGTGCAGTTAATCCCACGTCTTCCCCCCACGTCCGGCCTCTTCGACCTCGCCTCGCGAGGCTATAAGTAGGGGGAGGTGGAGGGCGGCAGGCCCTCGCATGCTCCTCCTAGTTCCACCATCTTCTTCGCTCGCCCGTTCTTGCGACAGCGCCTCGCCGCCGCGCTTGTTTTTGCCATGCCTCCCGCCACGCAGCAGCATGGCGGGGATTGGGACGGCTCCAGCGTCCACGACGACCACGTCGAGTGTCTCCGTAACACGCGGCGGCTGCCCGGCGCGGACAAGGTGGAGGTCCGCCTCACGCCGGAGAAGGAAATAAGGCCGGAGCCGCAGGAGGGCAAGCGGGTGGTCTTCGGCTCGCACTTCTTGCGCGGCATCGGCCTTCCAGTGAGCGCCTTCTTCCGCTCCTGGCTCGAATTCTATCAGCTCCAACTGCACCATCTCACCCCAAACGCGGTGGTGCTGCTGTCCGCCTTCGTCACCCTGTGCGAGGGCTACCTCGGCGTCCTTCCCACCCTTGAGCTCTGGGGGGAGTTCTTCCAGTCGAAGATGGGCACGCGCATGCGGGGCGTTCCGGCTCAGACTGGCGCCTTCATCGCGTCGCGGAGATCGGTCGCCGACAATCCCTTCCCCGTCATCCCACTAATCCAATCTGTGAAGAAGTTGCAGAAGTCGTACTTCTACGTGCGGAACATCGCCCCACGGTGCGACTACATCAACCTGCCGGCTTACGTAGCCGGCCCACCGGCGGGCAGGCTGCCCCAGTGGTCCTTCCGGGCTGTGACGCTGATGCCGGCTGGAAACGCCGCCATCGCCCGACTGCGGGTGATGGTTCAGTCGGAGGGCCTGATGGGGTCCGACCTTCTGGCCGCGTTCGTCACGCGCCGGGTTCTTCCGCTCCAGAGCCGGCCTCATCTGATCTGTCAGATGAGCGGCCAGCTTGATCCGAGCCGAATGTGCACCAAGGAGATGCCGTGCGAGGAGGTCGACTACATGGTGAACTACCTTGCGAATTGCAAGCTCTCCGAAGAGTGGCAATTCGGCAAGGAGCCATACAGCCGGGCCAATCCACCGCCCACGGTATGCTCTCCCTGTGTCTTCTTTTTCTCTCAACTTCGTTGCCGAGTTCCTCTTAGCCGACTCTAACGTAGTCGGTTTGCTTTTCGACAGAGCCCTCTGCTTCGGCCGACCGGCGGGTCAGACTCGGAGCGCCGATTCGTCCCCGACCGGACCGAACATGATCAGGAGGACCCCGACCTGGCGGCAGCCGGTATGGACGACGACGTCGAGCCGGGTGGTGGCCAAGCCGGCGGCGAAACAGGCGGCTCCGGGCTCGGAGTCACCTTCGACGACTGGCCGGACGACGATGAGGCCGAAGTTGTCCCGCGCCGCCAGCCGGCATCTGGACGCGGCGCGGGTTCCTCCGCCGCACCGCCTGCTCGAGGCGGAGGTCAGAAGCGTCGCGCCGCCCAGGGTTTGTTCGGCAGCCGAAAGAAGAAGCCTAGAGGCGGGGCAGCAGCCACCAGGCGGGAGGAGGCGGCCGCAAAGGCGGCTCGCTTCCGCAAGGCGGTGAAGCAACCGCAGACCGTGTCAGCGTAAGTCCGAATTTTTCTTTGTGTATTCTCTTTTCTTTCTTTTCTTTGGTGGTTCTTGAGCTCTTGTCTTCTTCTCCAATGATCAGGGCTCCGCTGTCGCTTGAGCGGGCGGCTGCCGCCTCCGTCGTCGAGTCGCCGAGAGGCTCTGGGAGCACCACCCACCGCGTGGACCCTCATGCCGACCTCCAGGAGGCGACGGAAAGGAACGCGCGGGAGGCGCGGGCGGAGAGAGAGGCGCGGGAGGCGGAGGCGCGGAAGGCGGCCGCCGCCCAGGCGGCATGGGAGGAGGAGCCGGCGAAGGCACTCGCCGATGCCGCAGCCAGGGCCCAAGCGGAGGCTACGGCCGCGGTGGCGGCGGGGGAGGTTTTGATGGTCACCCCGCTGCGCGTCATGGCGCCTGGGGACGTGGAGCCCTCGCCAGAGGGAGCCAGCGGCGACCAGCCAGGGCTGGGGGGAAGCGGCGACGACGTCATCATCTTGGAGAAGGCGCCGGAGCCGACCCCGCCAACTGGGGCGGCCCAAGGCGGCTGGCCTGATCCGCCGCCTGCACAGTCGGCGGAGGGCGAGCTGGCCGTGATGGCTGAGACGGCAGTCCGGATTCCGTCGAGCCGGCGTGCGGGGAAGGCCGCGTCGGGGCCGCAGAAGGCCGCGTCGGAGCCACAGCCGGCCGTGGGTTCTAGCTCGTCGGCCCGAGATGCGGAGGCGGCCAGCGCTACCTCGGGGTGGACGCCAGGAGGAGGGACAGCCGTGGTGAACGTGGCTGCACAAGACGTCCGGACCCGGCTCCAAAGCCAAGCCGCGGCGCTGAGGCAGTTCACCGACGAGTTCCTCGCGACGCGGGCGGCCATCCGGGTTAGTATTCCCATCTTGCTTCTTCTTGATCTTGATTCTCTCTTTGATCTTGATTTCTTCCATGGGGGCGCGTCAGCGCACCCACTGGGTGTAGTCCCCGAGTTCCGAGTCGGCTGCTGAGCAGGCGGCTTGGAACTTCTTGGTGGATTTGTCTTTGCTATTTTTGTTCTTACTTCGGTCTTCTGTTCATCTTGCAGGACTACCACAACCTTCGAGCGGCCGCCTTCAACTCCCAGGCTCGGGAGCTAGCTCAGAAGACCGCCGACCTTATTGAAAGCCGAGGTACGTGCCTTGTTCTTTTTCTCATGTGGGGGCGCATCAGCGCACCCGCTGGGTGTAGTCCCCGAGATTCGGGCCGGCTGCTGAGCAGTCGGGTCGGATCTTCCTTGACGACTTCTTACTGTTCTTCTTTTCCTGCCGTCTCTGCAGCGGCCAACGCCAGTCTGAGGGCACAACTGGGAGAGTCTCAGACTGCCCTTCGTGCCAAGGATGCCGAGCTCGCCGCCTTGGTGGAGGAGCGCGACCGCCTGGCCAAGAAGTTGGCCGAGTTCGAGACGGAGGCGGCTGGCTGGGCTGAGGCCAGGGAGACTCTGATCTCTGGCTACGGCCAGATCGAAGATCTGGTTGACGGTAAGCCGCCTACCTCTTCGTCCTTCCTTGGCATCTGCTACTTTAGCTTGTTTTCTGATTTGGTGCTCTTTTCTCCTTTTCTTCTTCTTTCTTGCCCAGAGTATTTCCCTGGCTATTCTACTGCCGCCAACCAGACCATCGAGGCCCGTCGTCAAGCGCGAAGGCAGGCCGGCTTTGAAATCTCGCCAACCGTCGGCCGCTCGCTGGAGGAACAGCTTCTGGCGATCCAGGCCCGCATCCAGCCGGCTCACCGACTGCTCCGCCGGCTGCAGCTAGCCGGGGTGCAGGTCTTGGCCGCCCTCTGGCCCGGCCAAGCGGTTCCTCGCACTCCCAGTCGGACTGCCGACTGGCTGGAGGTGGCAGTCGGCCGCTTCGAAGCATGGAAGGGCTTGGCGGCTCGCTCCGGTGCCAGGCGGGCGCTGGAGTTCGTCAAGGCCTGGTATCCCGGCCTGAGCCTGGACCAGTTGGCTACCTGGCGGCACCAAGCCGACACAGAGCTGGAGTCGGCGCGGCCGGCCATCATCCGGTGGGCTTCGGCGATCGCCGACTACACCGACACCAGCGTCTTCGCCCCCGAGGTGGACGACAATGGTGTCGCCCAGCCGGAGGAGTGGTTCGGTCTGAACCCGAAGTATGGCGAAGACTCGGCGGAGGAGATCGACTCCAGCGACGAGGGTGAAGAAGAGGAGGAGGAAGGTGAAGACGCCGAGCCGGCTGGTGGAGCAGCCGGCCAGCCTCAGCCTGACCACACCTCCAGCACCACGTCGCGCACGAGTGCGTCGCCTGCCGTAGGTGGTGGTCAAGCCGAGACCCCCTAGGCAGCCACTCCTTCAGCCGGCGAGGCCGCCTTCACCGACCAGCTCGGCCTCCATGTCGCGCCCTAGTCTGCCATCTTTTGCTTTTCCTGTCTAGTTACTTTTGGAACAATGTTAAGTCTGCACAATTCCACCCACTGGGTGTATTCGAACTTAAGTCTATTGCTAGCCTGTTGGGGGCTTTATGTGTATATATATATAAGTTATGCATTTGGCCTTTCCTTGTACTTTTGCTTTTTGTCCTTCCGCTTTTTTCCTTTGCCGCCCTCCCTTGGTTGCCGCCTCCCGAGTCAAACAGTTGCTCTGCAATCTGTAGCTGGAGGAGTGCTTGGCCAGTTGGGGGGGGGGAAGTACTCTAGCTTCGCTGGACTAGAGCTAAGTATTTAGGAAGCCGACCAGCCGGCTGTTTTGACAGCCGGCAGGCATGTTTGGAGGCCGTCTTTTTGCTATATAGGTTCGTTGTTCCTTAGCCATTTTTCATGAGGGCATCCTGTCTGTCTTGTCTCTTGCTAGTCGGACAGTCAGTTCTTTGAGCTGCGACTTTCAACAAGAGATGACTCGGGAGCCGGCGCACTACTATTCTGACTTTAGGGAAAACTTTCAATATAGCTCAAGGCGGCCAGTCCCCGGGCCGACTAGTCGAACCCGGTGCCGGACAAGAATTCAAAATGTAATAATACATTCATGGATATGACACTAGTCATTCGCAGATAAGTAAAGGCAGTCCCCGAGTGCTCCTCGGGGGGCCTGATAGTTCATACTTAATACAAAAGGGTAGCGTGATACATACTACTTTTAACTATAAAATCTTCTCAGGAGATTCGCGTTCCATGGTCGTTCCGACTCCTTGCCGGAGTCGTCTCTCTTGCGTGCTCTTGGTTTTTGCACGTCGATCAAGTAGTAGGAGTCGTTGCCGAGTGCCTTGCTGACGACGAAGGGGCCTTCCCAAGGGGCCGAGAGCTTGTGCTGGCCGGCTGTTCGCTGGATCAGCCGGAGCACAAGGTCGCCCTCTTGGAAGGATCTTGGCTTGACCTTGCGGTTGTAGTAGCGGCGCAGCCCTTGCTGGTAGATGGCGGACCGGCTGAGTGCTAGCAGCCGGCCTTCTTCCAGTAGGTCCATGCCGTCTTCTCTTGCTTCTTTGGCCTCCTCCTCCATGTACATGGTGATCCGAGGGGAGTCGAACTCGATGTCTGTTGGGATGACAGCCTCGGCACCGTACACGAGGAAAAATGGAGTGAAGCCGGTTGACTTGTTGGGTGTAGTGCGCAGGCTCCAGAGGACAGCCGGCAGCTCTTCGAGCCAGTAGCCGGCCGATCGCTCCAGTGGTACAACCAGTCGGGGCTTGATGCCGGAGAGGATGAGTCCATTTGCTCACTCGACCTGGCCGTTTGACTGCGGGTGGGCAACGGACGCTAAGTCCAGTCGGATGCCCTGCGTCGCGCAGAAACGTGCCAGTGCTCCTTTGGCGAAGTTCGTGCCGTTGTCGGTGATGATGTTGTGCGGCACGCCGTACCGAGTAGTGATGTCGGTGATGAATGTTACGGCAGTCGGCCCACTGAGCTTCTTTATTGGCTTTGCTTCAATCCACTTTGTGAACTTGTCCACAACAACGAGTAGATGTGTCAGGCCGCCGCGGGCTGTCTTGAAGGGGCCCACCATGTCCAGTCCCCAGACGGCAAAAGGCTAGGTGAGGGGAATGGTCTTGAGTGCAGAAGCCGGCAGATGTTGCTTGGAACTAAAAACTTGGCATCCTTTGCAGCTCTTGACTATTTCTTTAGCATCCTCCAAGGCAGCCGGCCAGAAGAAACCATGGCGGAAAGCCTTGGCCACAAGGGATCTTGAGGCTGCGTGGTGGCCGCATTCGCCTTGGTGGATGTCTTTGAGGATTGCCACTCCTTTTTCTGGCTCGACACAACGCTGGAAGACTCCAGCGACGCTGCACTTCACAAGCTCTCTGTTGATTATTGTATATGCTGCGGCTCGTCGTTGCACTAGTCTTGCTGAGATCTCATCAGCCGGTAGCTCTCTGCTGACTAGGAACTTGAGGATGGGCTGGGCCCATGACGGGGCTGTGACTTCTTCTTCTGTTAATGTAGCCACCATGACTCGGGTGGGTGGGTTGGGTGAGTCAGCTGCTGCTTCTTGTGTCGTTGCAGTCCCTGGGCCGACTGCTGCAGTCCCCGAGCCGGGTTCTGAAGTCCCCGGGCCGGGTGCGACTACGGCAGTCCCCGGGCCGGTTGTCGAAGTCCCCGTGCTGCCTGCGGGGTTTCTCCAGTCGGATCCGGCTGTATCTGGCGCAGGCGGTATGAAGATGGAATCCGACTCTGGAGACGGCTTGATGGACGGCTTGAGGAGGCGCTGGAGGGAGACGCCAGTCGGTATGGCCTGTCGGGTGGAGCCGATCCGTGCTAGGGCATCTGCTTGGTCGTTGTCGGCCCTTGGCACGTGGAGGAACTCGCACCCTTCGAAGTATCCGCTGATCTGCTGGACGAGGAATCGATAACTCGCCATGTTCGCGTCCTTGGCGTCCCAGTCGCCAGACGATTGCTGGACCACCAAATCTGAGTCGCCGTAGCACAAGATCCGGCGTATGCCAAGTTCTTTGGCTAGCCGGAGCCCGTGTACGAGTGCCTCGTACTCGGCCACGTTGTTGGAGGCGGCGAAGTGGATCTGCAGCGTGTACTTGAGCTTGTCGCCTTTGGGAGAGGTGAGGACGATGCCGGCTCCCAAGCCGGTGTGCATCTTGGACCCGTCAAAGTGCATCCGCCAATGGGTAGAGTCAGGAGCCGGCGGTAGATACTGGGTCTCGGCCCAGTCGACGAGGAAGTCGGCCAATGCTTGCGACTTGATGGCGGTGCTGGGTTGATAGAAGATCGTGTAGGGCGTCAATGCAATGGCCCATTTGGCCACCCGGCCGGATGCATCCCGGCTGCCTATGATCTCGGCAAGCGGGGCAGTGCACACGACCGTGATGGGGTGCTCTTGGAAGTAAGGCTTCAGTTTCTTAGCAGCGAAGTACACCCCATAGCACATCTTCTGGTAGTGCGGGTAGTTTTGCTTTGAGCTGGACAGCACTTCGCTGAGATAGTACACCGGCCTCTGGACTAGCTGGGCTCGGCCTTCCTCCGGGCGCTGGACCACAACAACAGTGCTGATGACTCGGCTAGTCGCGGCGATGTAGAGGAGCATGGGCTCCTTCTCAGTCGGCGCAGCCAGGACAGGCGGAGTGGTCAACATTTTCTTCAACTCATGGAAGGCTTGGTCGGCTTGATCATTCCACTCGAAGTGAGTGGACTTCTTCATGAGTCGGTACAGGGGGAGAGCCTTCTCTCCTAGTCGGCTGATAAAACGATTCAGGGAGGCTAAGCAGCCAGTGAACTTCTGCACATCTCGCAGCTTGGTGGGAATCTCCATCCTCTCGATGGCCTTGATCTTGACGGGGTTGCACTCAATGCCGCATTCGGAGACCAGGAAGCCTAGCAGCTGGCCGGCTGGCACTCCGAACACGCACTTCTCGGGGTTGAGCTTGATCTGGAATCGGCGCAAGTTGGCGAATGTTTCTTTCAGGTCTTCCAGCAAGGTACCGCGCTTCTCTGTCTTCACCACAAGATCGTGTACGTAGACGTGGGCATTTCTGCCGAGTTGTTTCAAGAGACATTTCTGCATGCAACGCTGAAAAGTGGCACCGGCATTTCTCAAGCCGAATGGCATAGTCAGGTAGTAGAAAGCTCCAAAGGGTGTGATGAAGGCAGTCTTTAGGCGGTCAGCTGGGTCCAACTTGATCTGATGGTACCCTGAGTACGCATCCAAAAAACTTAACAGCTCGCATCCGGCTGTGGAGTCTATCACTTGGTCAATCCGCGGCAGAGCAAACGGATCCTTTGGGCAGGCCTTGTTCAGACTAGTGTAGTGTATACACATACGCCACTTGTTATTCTTCTTCAGGACCAGAACTGGGTTGGCAAGCCACTCTGGAAAGAACACTTGCATGATAAAGCCGGCGGCAAGGAGCCGGGCTATCTCTTCTCCCACAATTCTTCGCTTCTCTTCTGACAGTCGGCGGAGGGGCTGCTTGACCGGCTTCGCATCAGATCAGACATGTAATTTGTGCTTGGCGAAATCCTTCGGGACACCCGGCATGTCCTTTGGGGACCATGCAAAGATGTCTCGATTCTCACGGAGGAAGTCGACGAGCTCGCCTTCCTATTTGCTGTCCAAGTTCGCCCCAATGACAGCGAACCTCTCCGGGTTCTCCGGATCCAGAGGTATCTTCTTCGTCTCTTTGGCAGGCTGGAAGGAGCCCTGCGCATCACAATCCTTGGGGTTGGGGGACAAGGCCGGCTGCTTGCCGGCCATGGCCACAACCCGTTCCAACATCTTCTTCTCTTCTGCCACCACGAGGGACTCGGCCAGCCGGCTACTGGCCATGGCGCACTCGATGGACTTCTTGTAGTCGCCGGCTACTATGATGATCCCCTTCGAGCTCGGCATCTTCATCTTCAGGTAAGCGTAGTGGGGCACAGCCATGAACTTGGCCAGAGCAGGTCGGCCAAGCAGCGCATGATAGGGGCTCTCCAAATCCACTACCTCGAACCATATTGCTTCTCGGCGGAAATGATCTTTGTCTCCGAAGAGAACATCCATTTTGATCTTGCCGATTGGGGAGCAAGACAGGCCGGGGACGATACCATGGAAGACGGTGCGGCTCGGCATGAGCTGCTTCGCTTTGATGTTCAGCTTCTCCATGGTATCGCGGTACAGTATGTTGATACTGCTTCCGCCGTCTATCAGAACGCGGGAAAACCTGGCAGCTCGCCCCTCCGTTGCGAGGGTGACGTCCAAGACCATTGCATAGGAGCCAGGCGAAGGCATCACCTCTGGGTGGTCGGCCTGGCTCCAGCTGATTGGCTTTTCCGACCAGTGCATGAACTCGGGGGCGCTGGTGGCGACTGCATTTACTTCCTGGTGCTGTCTGCGTCGCCTGCGCTTGTCGTCGGCTTGACTAGTGAAGACGACGTAGGCGGCGTGCTCTTCAGGGAATTCGTCTTGGATGGCGCTGACTGCCGGCCGAGCCGCCGGCTGCTGAGGGGCTGGAGGCGGCGGGCCGAGAGGCGGAGGCGGCAGCATTCCCTCGCCGTTGGTGATGCGGGTGAGCCAGTGGCATTTCCGGGTTGTATGGTTGGACGGCTTCGCGCCACTTTGGAACTTGCAGGGGGCGTCGAGAGCTTGTTCGTAGGAGAAAGACAGCTGCCAAGCCGGCATTCCACCCTTCTTCTTGGAAGCGGGCCGCTCTTCGGGCTGCTCGTCTTCAACTGTGGCCACCTGCCGACCGGAGGAAGTCGGCATGGGGGCCTTGCGCTTGTGGTCGTTCTGGTAGGGGCGCCGATTAGGGTCGCCAGCCGGCGTCTTCGGAGCCGGAGCAATCACCTTTCCGGAGGCGTCTACTCGCAGCTCGGTCTTCATTGAGGAGTCGGCCGTGGCGTATTTGTCTGCGGTGATCAGTAGTTCGTCGAGGGTAGCCGGCTCGTCGCAGAGGAGTCGGTGCTTGAGGAGGGTGCCCTCTCGGCACCCGGCGGTGAAGTACTCGATGGCCTGGACCTCGTGCACCCCCTCGCAGGAGTTGCGGAGCTCAGCCCATCGCGTGAGGTAGTCGCGGGTCGACTCGTTGGGCCCTTGGACGCAGAGGGAGAGTTGGCGAGGCTTGGGAGGCCGCTTGTAGGTGCTGGTGAAGTTGCGGACGAAGACTTCGGTGAAGTCCAGCCAACTGTTGATGCTGTAGGGCTTGAGGCTGTTGAGCCATGTGCGCGCCATGCCTTGCAGCATGAGGTGGCCGTACTTCACGGCGACGCGCCAATTGCCGTTGGCTATGCTGATGGCCGTGGAGTAGTCGATGAGCCAATCTTCCGGCTTCACCGAGCCATTGTACTTGGGCGTGTCTCTGGGGAGCGAGAACCCTTTGGGGAAGGGCTCGTCGCGGATGCGGGGGCCAAAGCATGGCGGGCCGACATCGTCTTCTTCTTCTAACGCCAAGGATCGAGCAAGGCGGTCGATCCTGTGGCGGGCGTCGTTCTCGCCGACTCCTTCTCGGCGGCCGAGTCCGTCGCCAAGAGTCGGGTGCGTGATAGGCGGCGGGGTGAGGCGTCTTTCTCTTCGAGGCGGGGGAGGAGGTAGATTTCCTTGGTGTTCAACCGCTCGAGGGCGGCCTTCCGCGTCGCGCTCGATGGTAATGCGAGTCCGGCTGCGGCTGGCAGCCGGCTCCTTGTCTTTCTTCTGGCGCACGCCGCTCGCAGTCGGCGAGCGGGACGTCGCGGCGTGCTCCCGGCGCGGGGGATGACTATCAGCACGGGCGCCGGCTTCGTGCCGTTCTGCAGCCGCGTCGATCAGCTGCTGGATCCGTCTTGTCATGTAGGGGAGCTCATCGGCTCCCAGCCCATTGAGCTCTTCTGCGGCCGCCTGAGCGGCTCGCAGATTCTCGAGCGGGGTGGCGTAGATGGGGCGATCTGCGCCCAGCATGCTGGCGACGGCCGCACCGCGCTTCTGGACGAAGCCGGCTCGGCTCGGGCCGCTAGGAGGCGGCGTGCCGAAGGCGGCGCGGTCGACTTCGCGCTGGTGGGCCTCGGTGAGGCGTCTCATGGAGGCTATCTTCTGGCCCTCCGCGATGAGGGCGAGGCGGCGTGCCTCCAGGGTCTCGGCGTCGGCGTCGGCCGGGATGGGGACGGAGAGGTCGTGCATTGCCGCTTGCAGGGCGTCGTGGGCATTCTCGCCCGAGTTGGTGACGTGCTGATGACCAGCACTTCGGTGATAGCGCTGCTGCCGCTGTCAGCTCGAGGGAGGGGGTCATCGAAGACCGCCACGTCGGAGGGGTAGGTGTCAAGCGATGCTGTGTCGGAGTCGATGAGCATCGGGTCGGTGGAGCCGACCGACTCCATGTCTGCAGCAGGCTCGCCGGAGACGTGAAGCTGGTCGAGGAGTCTGACGAGGCAGTTCTCGGGGTAGTCGGTGCCCGCGTCGGACGCAGGCTCGTCAGAGATGCGGGTCTCGCCGAGCAGATCGGCGAGGCGGCTCGCTGCGCAGGCGTCGTCGACGCCTTGCAGCGCGTCGAGGCAAGCGCCATCGGGCGCAGCAGGCTGGCTGCTCTCACGGGGGAGGAAGAGGGTTCCCGTCTAGAACAGGTCTCCGGACGACGGTGCACCTGGCCCCACGGTGGGCGCCAAATGTCGGGTGGTTGGTGCGACATATGCCAACGGATGGCTTATCATTGTGGGTGCCAATAAAACGTCGCCGGTGCCTGGAAACGGGATGAGGCGGAGACATGCATGCCGGCGGATCTTACCCAGGTTCGGGGCTCTCCGAGGAGATAACACCCCTAGTCCTGCTCTGCGGGGTCTCCGCATGATCACTAGATCAAAGAAAGGTAGCTACAATCGCTCCTAGAGCCGTTGGGTGCAAGGGAGAAGAGGAACAAGGCTAGCTCTTTCTTCCCTCTTGCTATGGTGTGTGTGTGTGTGCTATGCTTAGAAGCCAACCCTTTGCATGGGTGCTCCGAGGGGTTTATATAGGCCTACCCCCCGGGGGTACAACGGTAATCCGGCTGGGCTCTGGTCCGAACCGTCAGTGTCTACGCTCGCCGGCTTCTCCGCCGGCTGCTGGGTCCCGCCGGCTGCCGGCTCCTTGGTCGACAGGCCGGCCCCACTGCCTAGGGTCTTGTCGCCGGCTGCTTACTGTAGCCTCGCCTCTGATGACGAGGGCTTTGTCGAGGTAAGCGTGGCTACAGTGGGCTGCCTCGGGGGCTCTGACTGTAGCCTTACCTCGTCTTGTCTCCTTAATGGGGCTCCTGCTTCGAGGAAGGGAGTAGCCGGCTTCTGGGGGCCGGCTACGCTCTTGGCCGACTGGGAGAGGCCGGGCCGCCTCCGCCCCTCTCTCTGGCGGAAGGGGCCCGGCACCTGCAGGCCGTACAGGAGTCGGTCGTGGATGACGTTGAGGCTAGCATGGCTACAGTGCTGAGCCGCGCGGGAGTAAGCCGTCCCGTACGGCCTCCTGTAGCCATGCCCGCCTCGGGCTTCGGGGGTAGTGGGCTGCACTGTGGCCACACCCTGTCTTGTCACCGTTATGTGAGTGTAGCTTTGGTGGTTGTGGTCTCGGCTGGCTTCTTGGAGTCGGCGTCCTTCTTGGCCGGCTTCTTGGAGTCGGCCACCCCGTAGTCTTCCTGGGGAGGGGTTGCTGAGGCTGGGTCGCCTTCCGGTAGTCGGCTTCTGAGGTAGCCGGCCAGGGGAGGCGGCCCAATGCTTGGAGTGCTGGGAGGCCCGAAGGCCTGATAATTTTTTCAGAAGAACCAGGGGCAGTCGGTTAGGCTACCCGTGGCCATTTCCTCCGACAAGGGGCCTCTGGCCTGATAGCACTAACCATCACGTGGGCATAGTATGGGCGTTCTGCGTCGTATGCATCAGCCTAAGCTTAATAGACATCAACGATTGAGCGGCGCGCACCGGGTTGGATTGGTAAGCACCTGCCTTTTTAAGGAGGTAGCTAGGTCTGCTCACCGGCCGCCCACGCTACATGCAGGAGTTCCCGGGGCGATGGCCCAAGACCCCTGGGGGCATAGGTTTAGTCTGGCGTGCTGACCTCTCTATTAAGCCTAGGTCGGGTTGCGGCGTATTGTTTGGCCGAGGCCGGGCATGACCCAGTAAAGTGTGTCCGGCTGGAGTTAAGCAAGCGTGGTGGGTAAGTTGGTGCACCCCTGCAGGGAAGAAAACATCTATCAATAGCCTGTCCTACGATAACGGACGCTCGGAGTTGTATCCCGATCGATACAACTAGAACTGGATACTTGAGGTGATAACTAGATAGTATGGCTCTGGGATAGCTTTCTCACAGGGGGTCGAGGAAGGATCTCTGGGCGAGGTTGATAACACTACTACTACTTTGCATTATGTTGATCTGTACTCTTCTAAATGCTGCAAGATGCTCGAAGATGCTAAACATGCTAGTCTTCGATAAGACTAGGCTCCCCCCTCTATTCTGGCATTCAACAGCCCAGTCCACATACAGAGCCTTCCTTTGATAATGGTGCATATGTATTGTAGATCCTTGCTTGTTGAGTACTTCGGATGAGTACTCATGGTTGCTTTTATTCCTCTTTTCCCCTTTTCCATTCTTCTCGGATGTCGCAACCAGATGGCGGAGCCCAGGATCCAGACGACCCCACCGACGACTACTACTACCCCAAGGGTGCCTACTACTACGTGGAGAACGTTGATGAAAGTGCGTTAAGTCGACTAGAGGGGGGTGAATAGGCGATTTTTATGAATTCTTCATTGAGGAATTTCAAGGTGAGGAAATTCCTAAGCGGAGAACTACTTGCAACGGAATAAGTACTCAGATGCATACATGACATAACATAAACATGGACATCAGGATGAAATGAAAAAAGACACAGAGTACAGGAAGCGTAAGCACAGGATAAAACAAGATGAAAACAAACAAACTGAAGAAATTGAACTGAGGAAACTGAGAAAGTCTTCAGTCAATGTCTTCAAACAGATATGAACAAGCACACAACACAGTACTAAGGAAATGGAAGGGCTGAGGAAATAGAACCAGTTAGCTTGGTGAAGACAATGATTTGGTAGACCAGTTCCAACTGTTGTGACAGTTGTATGTCTAGTTGGAGCGGCTAGGTATTTAAACCTGAGGACACACAGTGCCGGACACACAGCCCTCACCGTATTCTCCTTGAGCTAAGGTCACACAGACCTCGCCCAATCACTCATGGTAAGTCTTCAGGTGACTTCCAAACCTTCACAAACTCGGTCACTCGGCAATCCACAATTTCCTCTTGGATGCTCTAGACCATGACGCCTAACCGTCTGGAAGATGCACAGTCTTCAATGGTAACAAGCATCGGATCCACGCAGGATCAATCTCTTCAGTGATGCTCAATCACTTTGGGTTTGTAGGTGTTTGGGTTTGGGTTTTCCTCACTTGATGATTTTCGCTCAAAGTCCTCGGAGGATGGGATGCTCTCAATGACAAGTGTCAGTTTCTCTCGAAGCAGCCAACCAGCTAGTGGTTGTAGGGCGTGGCTATTTATAGCCTAGGGAGCAGCCCGGCATGATAAGACATAAATGCCCTTCAATCATATGACCGTTAGGTGGGTAGATATTTTGGGACAGCTGGCGCGTAGCACAGCAACGGTCGGAAATTTGACTATCAAATTTCTCAGGGCTATCATGTTCCTCACTTGTAGGCAATCCGCACTGGTGAATTCCTAAATCCTTAGTCAGAACAAATTCCTCAGAAACCAGAAGATCTTCGTCTCTGTCACTGAAGAAATTCACTGAACTGTATGAGATTTCCAATGGCTTCACTCGAAAGGATTGGTAGGTGTAGGATTTGAGATGAGCACACTTGGAAACTTTTCCTTAGTTTTTCCTCGACCCCCTTTAACAGTACGGTGTTTCCTATGACTCAAGATAGAGAAAATGAAACTACAAAAAAAGTGTTCACGCTTCATGTTCCTCGCATGAATATCAAGTCTTCATGGTCACACCAATTTCTTCATCTTCAAAGTCTTCAGAAATCCAAAGTCTTCAGTTGAAGACATTCATTTTTAGGGGTCGACTTTCTCTGTAAATACCAAACTCCTCATAGTCCTATAGACCTGTGTACACTCACAAACGCATTAGTCCCTTAACCTATAAGTCTTCAATACACCAAAATCACTAAAGGGCACTAGATGCACTTACAATCTCCCCCTTTTTGGCGATTGATGACAATATAGGTTAAGTTTTCAACGGGGATAAACATATGCATTGTAAATACTTATTTTTGAGGAATTTGATTGCAAGATATAGAAGAACTCCCCCTGAAGATGTGCATAGTGAGGAATTTTCTTTTGAAGCAATGCACATTTGAAGAGTAGAATCATGGAGGTCTCCCCCTGTATCTTGTAATTCATACACGCACTTAACATATGATATGAAGAATTTGAACTGCATGATGAAACATGGCGACTGATGTAATTCAGCATGCGTGCATTTGACATATATGAGGAAATAGCATGCAGAAGAACAAAGAAAAAGTATCAGACCACCATCGGGTTTTAAGTTTACAACTCGATCCAACAAAGTCTTCAAAAGAACGAGAGTTGTAACTTAGCAAAAAAACGCCCATATATAGAGACCCGCTTGAAGACTAACTCAAATTTCTCCCCCTTTGTCATCAAATGACCAAAAGGGACAAAAGGTGAGGACTAACGCCCCTGAAGAATATCATCATGAAGTCAATGGAGGAGCGCCAGCGTTGTTGGGGTCAGTTGTTGAAGTAGGGCCTGCCGCAGTGTCGTCCAAATCTTCATGCTCATTAGTATCGCGCAATGAAGAATATGAGCTGGCCACCAAGGAAGGAACTTTGACTTTCTTGAATTTCTTCGCTGGTGGTTGAGACCAGTCAAAGTCCTGCTTGAGACCCATTTGCTTCAGATCTTCTTCACCATAAAGATGAGATAGAACAGCCCAGGTGTGATTGAATACTTCATGGAGGTAGTAGTGGTTCTTCTTCATTGTATTGTGTGTAGCAATCATGTTGTGCCTTGAAAAATTTTCTTTGAGGCATTGGCGGCAGAGTCATGAGAGGCAGAGTCATCATTGGTGGAGTAAGATGCAGCTTTGCGGAACTGACCATCCAATGGACAAAGGCCTTCATCAATAATAGCAGTGGCCTTGCCCTTCTCATCAGCTGAGGAAAATGTCCGCTTGAGGATTTCTATTGGGGGCAAGTAGCTGAGGTGATTCTGAAAGTCAGCCTTGTAATTGATTGAAGACCTTGATCTGAGGAATCTCATAATCCAGGGAACGTGAGGCTTCAACTCAAAAGGCGACAATGCAACATTTGCCAGAGTCCTCATAAAGAAATCATGGTAGTTTATTGGAACACCGTGAATGATATTGAGTAGCAGATTCTTCATGATGCCAACCACCTCTTCTTCATTAGAGTCGTGGCCCTTGATTGGACTCAACATCTTGGTCAGAATGCGATAGACGGCCCGAGGCACATACAACAATTCCTTCACGAGGAATTTTGATCTTGGGGCTTGACCAGGCTTCAGTGGCTTCATCAAAACTTGCATGAAGTGATTAGATAGCTCAGGTTCTTCATACATCAGCATTGCACCTTCAATGGGAGGACTGAGAGGGACGACATGAAGCATTTCAGAGGCCGGTGCTTTGAAGTGAGTGTTTTCTGTCATCCAGTCTAGGACCCATGAGTTCACATCATCAACATTACCTGTGATGTGTAGCGTAGCATAGAACTAAAGAATTAGTTCTTCATTCCAATCACATATATCTGTGCAGAAGTTGAGTAGTCCAGCATCGTGAAGAACACTGAGGACTGGCGTGAAGCAAGGCAGTGATTCCATGTCCACGTGAGGAATATGCTCATGGTCGAAGACTTTGTCCTTATCGAAAAGTAGTGAAGAATAGAAGTTGGCTTGACTGGCAGTCCAGAAATTCTTCCTTCGCACATGAGCAGAGTCATAAGGATTGTAATCTGTGAAGAATACATGCTCATGGAAGAAATCATCAGCCTTGAAATTCTGCTTCTTGGAGAAGGGATTCTTCGGCTTGGGCTGAGGAGTATGAGTCAAGGTCATCATAGCCTCAGGAATCACATTCTCAGGAACCACAGGCTGAGGAATTTTAGTTTTTGCTTCAGTAGCCGCCTGGGTCTTCAATTCTTCATCAACATTAACATCAGCACTAGTGGTTGGAATTTCTTTAGGAATGGAAGGAGTGATGTGATGTTCTTCAGAACCCATTTGAACTTCATTGTGCACAGGGGACTAAGGGATATGTCACAGTGGCATGAACAAAGGAGAGTTGGGGTGCTGACTTTCCCAAAAGTCATCATTCATCACAGGCGTGGTGCTCCCAATGTCCACGTCTTCATCTTCTTCACTTATTTCTTCAACGTCTGCCTCTTCAGCTATGAACTAAGGCACTGGCGATGAAACAACAGTAGTTGAAGGGATATCATCCACTTCAATGTCTTCGTCCAACTGCTCTGATGAAACAGCAGAAGGAACATCTTCATCAGATCCACTTGGGATCTCAAAATCTTCACCAAAAGGAATGATTTCCTTTGATGGCATGCTGGAGACAGGAACAACATCAATAGGATTCTCAAAAGAGCTTGTCAATGTTTTCATCTTCTTCGGGGCTGAAGAATCTGATGAAGTTGATGCTTTCCTTTTCTTCACTGCTGCTCGCTTCGCAGCCTTGCTTTTCTTCGCTTCTGATGCAGAAGGAAGAACTGGACTTGGTGTTGGTGCAGGAGGAGCAGAGAAAATTGGTACATTTACCTCAGGCACAATTGATGCAGTTGGCCTAGTTGGTTTAGTTTCTTCAGGCTCAGCAGTTGATGGCTCAGCTGGCCTGGATTGTTCCTCAGGCGCAACACTAGTGGTTGCCCTGGCATTTTCATCAGCGGCTGGAATGTAGTCATCAGCCCTGGTACTAGCAGTTTCATCAGTAGGCTGATTTCATCAGCGGTGCTGGCATGTTCTTTAGTTGGCTGAGCAGATGCTTCACCCAGAGGAGATTCAGTTCTTGAAGCAAATTTTTTAGTTAACTGGACAAATCTGACCTTGGCTCCTAGCCTGTCAGCATAGTAGCGATCAAATTCATCACTGAGATTCTTGATCTCTGATTGCAGAGCTACAAGTTCATCATTTGTCATGTTGACAACATTTTCCTTCAGAAAGCGCTCCTTTCTGTATTGAGCTTTCTTCAGCTGCCTGGCCTTCTCATATTTCCATTTCTCTTCGCCTATGAAGGTGGTCAGCATGTTACTTTGGCCAGGAGTGAGCTTGAAGTTAGGCACGGGCGTGTTGGGGTCCTTGTGCCAGAGATCAATATACTCAAGGATCAATTTTGGATCCAGCAGGAGAGGAACTTCATTTCATTTGGCTCTAGCGGCCTTTTGCTGTCTATCTCTGATGATTTCGGCAAGTTCCTCATCATCAGCTTCATCATCACTGGACGGTACTTGGAAGGCGACCTGCTTCTTATGAGGACTTGGTCTAGTGCCTTGTCCAGCAGTGGCCTTGGTCTTCAGGAAAGCAGGGCCTGTTGAGGAATTTGGAGGAGCTGAAGAACTTGCAGAAGCATCTGAGGCAATTTATTTGCCTAAGGTCCCTTGACACGAGGCAAGATGCACAGGTGCTGTGGACTTTGCTGGAGGAGCTGAGGACTTTGGAGGAGCAGGAGCAGCATGAGGAATTGGTCGTGAGGGCTTTGCAGAACTGGGCAATGAGGGCATTGAAGCAGAAGCACTGGGCTTGTGTGCGGGCTTCTTTGGCATAGCCTTCTTGGGTTTGCTAGCAGAGGCCTCAGTAGTGGCAGCAGCAGAATCCTCATTGAATTTCTTCACTGCCTCTTTTACCATTTTGGCCAGTTTAGCTTGACGCTTGGACCATTCAGCGGGAAAATCCTCACCGCGTCTGATGCTTGAGGGATCAGCTTCTTGGCCAGGTGCCAATGGAGGTCTTGGGCATGGAGGGTGTACAGCGAATTTCTTCATGTACTTTGGAGTGACATAGCGATATTCCCTCCATTCTCTGGCCCATCTCCTCTCTATCTTCTGAATGCGCACTTTGCGCTCATTCTTCATTTCATGAGGAGTGCAGTATCCTGCATAGATGTCATCAGGAATCTCAAACGCAGTGTTGACTTCAGGTTTCTTCCCTCCCTTCTGAGGTTTCTTGCCGTCAGCCATTTTCTTCAGCTGAGGAATCTGAACAACAGAATTCTCTAAAGAGGTATGCAATTTTTCTTCGAGGAACGCTGCAAATGAGTTAAGTTGATGAGAACCTAGTGATTCAGCAGCGGACATGTGTACCTGTGAACAGAGTATAGGTGCGAAGAATTTGGAGGTCATATGCGTTCTCAGAAGATTTTGCAAAAAAGAACAAGTTTGCGGAATTTGACCAGATGTGTCTTGAGGAATTTCACTAAGCATTCTTTGTCTTAGGTTCCAGAGTTGTATGGATTGAAAATCCACACAATTGAGGAATCGTGAAGAGAAACGTTGCTTAGGGAAACAGATCAAGAACACATGTTTGAGTGAGGTGTTTAGAGTGTGAAGATTGAAGAATAAAACACCTTTTGAAGATTTTGTAGAAAACATAAGAATCAACAAGGGCAATAAAAATGACTTTTAATTACTGTTGACGAAGAACTCGACGAACTGAGAATAGTAGATTTGAAGCTCGTCGGTTCAGATCTTCCACGCCCTAACTTGGCAAAGGAAGACAGCTATGGCGGCGGCGGAGTGAAGAAATCCGCGGCCGGCGCGAGTACGACGGTGACGAGGTCGAGGCAGCGAAGCTCTTCCTCACCAGCGACGATGGAAGTAGCGGCGGCACTAGGTTTTGAGAGCTCGAGCGAGGGAGTGAGGTCAAGCGGAGTAAAAACAGTCTGAGGAGGGTGAGGGGTATTTATAGCCAAGGTGACAAACCGCTCGCCCGAGGAAAATGGACGAACGTGCCCGCGACCCTTCATCCTACGCCTCAGGCCAAACCCTTCGACCCATGTCAAACAGGCCGAACGCCCGAGGACCCCTTAGTCCAGGACTCCCTCAATCATCTTTGGTTGTACTGAACAACGTTAAAGTGATGAATTTTCCTACATGATGAGTGAAGAATATCAAATGTCTATGATGGGAGAATCGAAATTCTTCTTCGGTCTTCAGATTCGTCAATAGCGCAATGGCATATTCATATCTCAGGAGAAATACCTCAAGGATGTATTGAGGAAATTCGGCATGCAAGATTGCAAAGGCGTCAAAATCCCTATGCCCACAAATGGCCATCTATGCCCTGATGAAAATGGTATTGACTTCGATCAAAAGGTATACCGCTCCTTGATTGGCTCTTTATCGTATTTATGTGCATCTAGGCCGGATATTATGCTTAGTGTTTGCATGTGTGCCCACTTTCAAGCTACACCGAAGGAATCACACCATAAGGCTGTGAAGCATATTCTTCGATATCTAGCTCACACTCCAACTCTTGGATTATGGTATCCCAAGGGCTCGACTTTTGATCTCATTGGATATTCAGACTCTGACTATGCTGGTGATCGTGTGGACTGCAAGTCAACATCAAGCACATGCCATTTCCTCGGACGATCCCTAGTCTGTTGGTCCTCGAAGAAACAGAACTGCGTATCACTCTCTACTGCTGAAGCTGAGTACATTGTTGCTGGTTCGTGTTGTGCTCAATTGCTATGGATGAAGCAAACCCTCAAGGACTACGACATCAATGTGAAGAATGTGCCACTCTATTGTGACAATGTGAGTGCCATCAAGATTGCTCATAACCCAGTTCAGCACTCGAAGACAAAGCACATTCAGATCCGTCATCATTTTGTTTGTGATCATGTGTTGAAGGGCGACATCTCTATCGAGCACGCGAAGACTGAAGAACAACTAGCCGATATCTTCACAAAGCCCTTGGATGAGAATAGATTTAGCAAGTTGCGGTGTGAGCTAAATATCTTATAATCTTCGAATGTCCTTTCAAAAGGACACACATCCTAACACTTATGCAAAACTGATGACTTAGATGTGCAACACACGAAGAAACTGTTTTTCTTCAATCAATGAATACTAACACTCTAAGTGTGAAGAAATTAATGAAGAATTTGATTCTTAGAGCCCTACGACAATTGTACGCGGTGTCTGAAATCAGCATTCGTATACGGTGGGTTACGCCACCAACAAAAGTTGAAAATCTTCAATTTGAGTTTTTTCTTTGAAATTCCTGACTTGTTCAATTTCTTCAACTTTGCATTGTCTTCACTCTTTCCGTTGTTTTTCTTCATTGGCTATATAAATTTATATATGAGTTTATGTCCTCTACAGCATTCACTTATTGCTAATTCCTCAAGTTGTTTTTTCTGCTAAGTGAATGTGATCGGACCCTTCCCCCTCTATGCTAAACTCAACCCAGTCTGTTCACAAATTCTTCATGTGCGTTCTATTTTAAACCCGTTCAAAATCTTCACTGTGTCCTTGTCAGCTGAAGAATTTGCGACCGAAACCTTAAAATATTCTAATCTGAATTTTTGGCTTTTGCCGCTCAAACCGTTCCACATTCCACGATATGATTACCTATTCACCCATGATCTCACACGATCTCCACCTCTCTGTACGTGGGTGACACATGTCGCACGAATGAGAAGGGTCAGGGGCACGTTCGTCCATTTTCCTCGGGTGAGCGGTTTTTCACCTCAGTTATAAATACCCCTCACCCTCCTCAGACTGTTTTTACACCGCTTGACCTCACTCCCTCGCTCGAGCTCTCAAAACCTAGCGCCGCCGCTACTTCCATCATCGTCGGTGAGGAAGAGCTTCGTTGCCTCGACCTCGTCGCCATCGTACTCACGCTGGCCGCGGATTTCTTCACTCGCCGCCACCGTAGCTGTCTTCCTCTCCCAATTTAGGGCGTGGAAGATCTGAACCGACGAGCTTCAAATCTACTATTCTCAGTTCGTCGAGTTCTTCGTCAAGGGTAATTAAAATTCATTTTTACTGCGCTTGTTCATTCTTACGTTTTCTACAAAATCTTGAAAAGGTGTTTTATTCTTCAATCTTCACACTCTAAACACCTCACCCAAACATCTGTTCTTGATCTGTTTCCCTAAGCAACGTTTTTCTTCACGATTCCTCAATTGTGTGGATTTTCAATCTATACAACTCTGGAACCTAAGACAAAGAATGCTCAGTGAAATTCCTCAAGACACATCTAGTCAAATTCATCAAACTTGTTCCTTTAGCAAAATTGTCTAAGAACGCATATGACCTCTCCAAATTCTTCGCACCTATACTCTGTTCATAGGTACACATGTCCGCTGCTGAATCACTAGGTTCTCATCAACTTAACTCATTTGCAGCGTTCCTCGAAGAAAAATTGCATACCTCTTTAGAGAATTCTGTTGTTCAGATTCCTCAGCTGAAGAAAATGGCTGACGGCAAGAAACCTCAAAAGGGAGGGAAGAAACCTAAAGTCAACACTTCATTTGAGATTCCTGATGACATCTATGCAGGATACTGCACTTCTCATGAAACGAAGAATGAGCGCAAAGTGCGCATTCAGAAGATAGAGAGGGGATGGCTAGAGAATGCATGGAATATCGCTATGTCACTCCAAAGTACATGAAGAAATTCATTGTACATCCTCCATGCCCAAGACCTCCACTGGCACCTGACCAAGAAGCTGATCCCTCAAGCATCAGACGCGGTGAGGATTTTCCCGCTGAATGGGCCAAGCGTCAAGCTAAACTGGCCAAAATGGCAAAAGAGGCAGTGAAGAAATTCAATGAGGATTATGCACCTGCCAGTACTGAGGCCTCTGCTAGCAAACCCAAGAAGGCTATGCCAAAGAAGCCCACACACAAGCCTAGTGCTTCTGCTTCAATGCCCTAACGGCCCAGTTCTGCAAAGCCCTCACGGCCAATTCCTCATGCTGCTCCTGCTCCTCCAAAGTCCTCAGCTCCTCCAGCAAAGTCCTAAACACCTATGCATCTTGCCTCATGTCAAAGGACCTCAGGCAAATCAATTGCCTCAGGAGCTTCTACAAGTTCTTCAGCTCCTCTGTCGAGGGAAACGACACCTACGGGATCACGAGGAATCCGTTTTGCTATGGTTGGCGGGCGCAGGGCTGTGGAAAGAGCGGGATTGAGAGGTCTACGCGGGGGAATTATCCAGGTTCGGGCCGCAAGTGATGCGTAATACCCTACTCCTGCTGGTTTCTGTTTATCTGGTGTTCTTGGACTAGCTACAAGGCGTGGAGGGTCCAAAAAGTCGGAATCCTTCCTTAGTACGCCGCGGGCCTCCTCTTATAGGCGAAGGGGTTGCCACAGTGGCACACAGGAGGTGGAAAGCTATACAATGGTCAAGTCTATCCTTTGGCACCGTAGGACAAAACATATTTAATGCGCTGCCGACGTGTCCTTCTTGCTTTACCGGGGACATCAAGGAAGCTCGTCCTAGCTGTCGCCGCCTCGCCTGGCCTCGATGGGCGTCCGAACTGAGGAGGTGTGTAGTGCCACGCTGGCTGGCTGCTGAGTTGGTGCGGTGGCAGAGCCTCCACGAAGATCTGCATGCCACCATGCAGGTGCTTGTTGAGTTGGCCTAGAGGCTGCACGTCTCCACGCAGGCACTTGCCTAGTTGGTGGGCTGGCAGCTGTATGGGAACGGTTGTTGTAAGCAAACTCGGCATACGGCAAACTCTCTTCCCAACTAGATCCATAGGTGAGCACACAGGCTCTCAGCATATCCTCTAGGATTTGGTTCACACGTTTCGTTTGTCCATCAGTCCGAGGGTGGTACGCTGTACTGAAAGCTAGTTGCGTGCCCAGAGCTTTTTGTAGGTGGTCCCAAAATTTGGAGACAAATTGGGTGCCTCGGTCGGATATTATAGTCTTTGGGAGTCCATGCAAACAAACTATGCAGGAGAGATAAAGTTTGGCCAGTCTTTGTCTGGAGTAGGTAGTCTTTACGGGAATGAAATGAGCAACCTTGGTTAGTCGGTCTGTGATGACCCATATGGCGTTGTTTCCGCATTGTGATCGGGGTAGTCCGACGATGAAGTCCATTCCTATTTCATCCCATTTCCACTCCGGTATCCTGTTTGGCTGGAGTAGCCCTGCTGGCTTTTGATGCTCGGCCTTGATGCGCTGACATGAATCGCAACAAGCAATAAATGCGGCTATATCCCTTTTCATACCGTGCCACCAAAATCTTTCCTGAATGTCTTTGTACATTTTGGTTCCTCCAGGATGGATCGAGTATGGAGCGGTGTGGCTTTCGCTTAGGATTTGTTGCTTGAGTTCCACAATGTTAGGTACGCAAAGTCTGTCTCCGTACCATAATATTCCTTCACTGTCTGTGATGAACTCTGAGGCCTTACCAAAGTTCATTTTCTTCTTTATTCCTTCGATACCGGGATGTCCTGGCTGTGCCTTCTTAATTTGCTCCATTAGGGTGGGTTGTATCTCCAGATTTGATACGGTGCCCTCCGAGACTAACACCATGTTGAGCCTAGCGAACTCTTGCTGAAACTCAGGCCTCAAGTTTTGCGGACCGTCGTTGTCTAGGCTGGGGTTTCGACTAAGGGCATCAGCCACTACATTTGCTTTCCCTGGATGGTAGTGAATGCCGACATCATAATCCTTGACCAATTCCAACCAGCGTCGTTGGCGTAAATTTAGCTCTGGCTGTGTGAAAATATATTTGAGGCTCTTATGGTCCGTATATATTTCACAGTGATTTCCAAACAGAAAGTGCCTCCACTCCTTGAGTGCATGTATGACTGCTGCTAGCTCCAAGTCATGTGTTGGGTAATTTTCCTCATATTTTCGCAGCTGCCTGGAGGCATATGCGACAACTTTGCCATCCTGCATTAGTACACATCCGAGGCCTTTTCGGGACGCGTCACAATATACTTCAAAACTCTTGTGTATGTCTGGCACGGTTAATACTGGTGCGGTTGTTAGCTTCTTCTTAAGTTCTAGGAAGCTTCTCTCACATGCTTCCGTCCATACAAATTTCTTGTCTTTCTTGAGCAACTGTGTTATTGGTTTTGCCACAGTGGAGAATCCTTCAATAAATCTTCTATAATATCCGGCCATTCCCAGGAAACTCCGCACATCTGTAACGTTGGCGGGTGGCTTCCAGTCAAGTATGGCTTTGACTTTTTCTGGGTCTACGGCCACGCCTTCTTGGTTCAATATATGGCCTAGGAAACCAACTTGTCTTAGCCAAAATTCACACTTGCTAAATTTGGCATACAACTGATGTTTCCTCAATTCTCCCAAAACAATTCTGAGATGCTCAGCATGCTCTTCTGGTGTCCTTGAGTAAACCAGAATATCGTCAATGAACACCACGACAAATTTGTCCATGAATTTCATGAACACTTTGTTCATGAGGTGGACGAAATATGCGGGGGCGTTCGTTAGACCAAAAGGCATCACTTTGAAATCATATAATCCGTATCTGGAGGTGAATGCCGTTTTAGGGATATCTTCTGTCCGTACTTTCAATTGATGATATCCCAATCTCAAATCAATTTTTGAGAACACCTTGGCTTGTGCGAGCTGGTCAAACAAATCATTTATCCGTGGCATCGGATATTTGTTTTTGATGGTGACCATATTGAGGGCTCGATAGTCTATACACAGTCTCAGGGTCCCATCCTTTTTCTTGGTGAATAAAACTGGCGAACCCCATGGTGAGGAGCTGGCTCGAATAAATCCTTTGTCCAATAATTCCTTTATCTGCTTCTTCAACTCCACCAATTCTGAGGGTGCCATTCTATAAGGCTTCTTATAGATGGGAGCGGTGCCAGGTGCTAGTTCGATGCTGAACTCTATCTCTCGGTCTGGTGGCATGCCTGGTAGTTCTTCAGGGAATACATCAGGGAACTCGCATACCACTGGAACTTTACTCAGTTCTGAAATGTCCACTTTGTTCAGTTTTGGTTGCTGTGACCGTGGCCTTTCTTGAGCTGTAACCCTTATTGTCTTGCCGTGATGATGAGAGAGGATCACAGTCCGATTGAAACAGTCAATAAATCCTTTGTTGGTGGTCAACTAGTCCATCCCTAAAATGACATCCAGTCCTTTATTTTCCAACACGATGAGATTTGCTTGGAACTGTAGTCCTTCGAACTCAATGATTACTCCTTGGCAGTAACTCTAAGCGATTTGCTTATTTCCGGGGGACTTGATGATCATAGATTTTTCCAAGGGAAGTATCGGAAAACCATGTTGCAAAACAAAACTCTTCGAAACGAACGAATGGGAAGCTCCAGAATCAAACAAAACCGTGGCAGGTACTGTGTTGACAGGGAACGTACCGAGCACGATGTCTGGGGCATTCTGCGCTTCTTCCCTGGTCACATGGTTCAGGTGACCCTTCCTGTGGTTGTTGTTGGGGTTGAAATTGTTGCGCTTGGGGGCTGGATTGTTCCCACCATTGTTTGGCTTGGGGGCCGCGTTCCTCGGCTTTGGGCATTGTTTGGCATAGTGCCCCTCTTCACCACAAGCGTAGCAAGTGACCCCTGGACGGTACGTGAAGTCCTTGTCCCTTGAATGGAACTGTCTGACGGGCCTTAGATCAGTAGTCGTGGATTTCCTTGCTCCTGTCCTTGGGACCTCAGTCTTGCTTCGGTTGTTGCGAGCGAGGGTCGTCTTGTCCCTTTTCCGCTTACGGATATCTTCCAGGCTGCGGCGCTCATTCTCCAAGGTGATGGCCTTGTCAACCAGAGTTTTAAAATCCGGGAAAGTGTGTACAACCAGTTGGCATTTTAGGGCTAGTGCCAGGCCATCCAGGAATTTTTTTCCATCTTCTTGTTCTCTGTCATGTGCTCGTCGTAGGCATAACGAGATAGCTGGGTAAACTGACCGTTGTATTCTGTCACTGACATGCCTCTTTGCTTGAGATCGTCAAATTCTCTCTTCTTGATCTTTATGATGCTCCTGGGGATGTGTGCCCCACGAAAGCCTTCCTTGAATTCTTCCCAGGTGATGTTGTGTTCACTGGGATGCATGTGTAAGAAGTTCTCCCACCATGCTGCAGCTGCTCCGGTAAGGTAGTGTGGTGCATAAAGCACCTTCTCATGATCTGAACACTGGGCAATAATCAGTTTCCTTTCGATGTCGCGAAGCCATTCGTCGGCTTCTAGTGGCCTATCGGTGTGAGCAAACGTTGAAGGGCGAGTCTTCTGTAACTCAGATAACTTGGAATGGGGTTGATAGGGTTCATGGTGGTTTCCCATACTGATGACGTGATTCATCATCTCTTGGTGCTGTTGCTGGCTTTGTTCGAAGAGACGGCATAGTTGAGACAGGGCTGCTTCGCTGTCCTGTTGGCTGGACTGACCCTGAGTGAAATTGTTGCTAGTCTGTGCCCCATAAACTTCTTCTGGCTGATTGGGCATGGAACGAGTCCACGGACGAGACATTTTTCCAGTCTGGGGTATTATTTTGCAAAACTCATCAGAACTGTGTGGCACAAAGAAAATCTTGCAAAGGCAAAAACTTAAAAGACCTCAAGATTTTCAAGAAAACGTAAACGATTTTGCACGGAGAAGAACTGCTTAGCATATATCTTACACGCGAAAAGCAAACACACGATACAGCACTCAGGATGTGCGTACACAATCCTGACATGTTATTTAGACTAGCGTACTCCTCCGGAAAGCAGCAAACACACTAATACAAACTAGCGTACAGAGAAAACAAGCAGACATAACGCGCGGCTACTCGGCGCACTCAGTCGGAGATGGTGACGATGTCCTTTCCCTTGCCGAGGGCAAGACTCAGCGGTGCAGGAGATTCAACCTCCACCTCCTCTCTAGCAGGCTCCTGGCGCGTAGCACTGCGCTGCGGTGATGGTACGGGAGCGACGGGCGGTAGTGCGGGTGCGGCAGGCGGTGCAGCTCTGACTAGAGTAGGAGCGATGACTCGGTCGAACTCCTCAGTGGTAGGCAGACGACAAGCAGTGGCCAAAATGGCCGGTGCATAAGATGCTGAGGACGAGACGAATGTCAGAGGCGGTGCCGTGTGGAGAAGCTCCTTCCTGCTGGCAGGACCGCCCCGGACTAAGTCCATGCGGGCAGCCACAAGATCGTCCACGAGGTTGTCGAAAGACTCCTCCAGAGCCTTGAGATACTCCACAACCATCTCGATGGCTTCATCTCGCTCTCCCCGATGGCAGGCGAATGCATAGTGGCAAGTGTATGGCACATGGCATGGGAGGTAGCGGTAGCGACGAGTCTTCATCATAGGAAGAATGTCCCAAGGCGAGCTATCGCCTCACGGGCAGCCATCTGCATGGCATGCCTCTCCGTAGGCATGGCCCTTCCCACAAAACGGAAGTGGCGAGATGCAGAACGTCCTCCCTTGAATTGCACCACGGCTTGGTGCATAGACACGTCGTCGCTGAGCTTGTGTTGATAAAGCGTGAACTCCGGACGAGTCGCTGGCCCGATCGCGAGCTTGTTGATGGAAACGAGGAGTTTGACAAACCCCTCGGGCACGTTCGTGAACACTTGAGTCTCGCAGTTGCTGCCAGCCATCTACAAAAGTAGGCAAAAATTCTGAGTAGTCAAGTCATAAATTTATGATGACCAACAGAAAATAGCTACAATTGCAAAATGCTGAAAAAGCACAAAAGACGCTAATAACTGATTAGCGATCGCACCTAGTGGCTTCCTACAGTCAGCCTGGCTCTAATACCAAGCTTGTCACGACCGGTTTTTCAATAAAATATTTATTGAGAGACCGATCCCTTTTACGGACCAGTAGAGAAGAATTCCTTCTCACTGATAGACAATACCTTGGTCACAAAAGAAAAATACCAGGAGTACTGAATATAATACAAGGTTGAGCGGAGACTGCTCAACAATTTATTACATGCACGCCGATAAAACATAACGGCGGATACGGTGGCATAACTACTAACTCACGATAACAACGGTGGTGGAAATATCACCGCGAAGTGGGTGATATGACTCCTGAAAACTACAGCTCTTCGAGCATCGGAGTGAGGCTCGAGGAGACTTATTGCGGGTGGCGGAAGCGTATATGATACAAGTGACCAATATCCAGGATCGCACGGGACTGACTGGGATTCCTCTAGGCGTCGGACTCACTATCAAACTCTTCATCCATGAGATCGCCTTCGTCAACATCTGGCCAAATCAACAAGCCAGGTGAGTACTATGAAAGTACTCGCAGGACAGTTCGGACATAAGATATAACAAATGTAAACATGAAGCATATGAATAGATTAACAAGTGCGTTCAGACATAGAGATAACAATGCATGGGAAAATAATAGAGAAGTCGGGCGGTAGTCCTCCCGAAATCCCAAAATAAATACTGGGTGCCAAACGAGGGTCTGAATGACTCCTCGAGAGGAAACTGCAAGAATAATAATACCGGTGCCAAACGAGGGTCTGAATGACTCCTCGAGAGGAAACTGCAAGAATAATAATACCGGTGCCAAACGAGGGTCTGAATGACTCCTTGAGAGGAAACTGCAAGAATAATAATGCCGCAGTCGGGCGTCGGGGCGACACCACATAAAGGGCTTATAACAGAAAAAGAAAGACAATGCGTGCCACAGTCGGACGTCTGAGCGACATCACATAAAGGGCTTATATTGAAAGTAAGAGACAAACATGCCACAGTCGGACGTCTGAGTGACATCACATAAAGGGCTTATATTGAAAGTAAGAGACAAACATGCCACAGTCGGACGTCTGAGCGACATCACATAAAGGGCTTATATTCATAACATAGTAACTCATAAATCTTAAATCATATCAAGAGAGAAATCAGACATCAGATAAACAACCGGGTTAGTCCATCCACAGGAAAAACGTTCAGCTAAGTTTACTACTTATGCTCGCTTACCGGAAAGAAGAATATACCACGAGGCTACGACATAGACATGGATACGCTGATCACGTTACTGGACCATGGATACGATGACTTGGAAGGATTTGACTCTGCAGAGTTTGTACTTTAACCACAGCCAACGGATTTCAGTAGTCACGGGGACTAGTTCCGTTTACGGTGTTTTGGAAGAAACACGTCTAACCAGTACACACCCATTCAACATTCCGAAGCCAGGAATCACCCTCGGCAACGTTCAAGAAAAACCTTGATACGGGGAGGCTACAACCTCGCGTAGCATGGGATCAAATTTATATACGCGCGCTCTAAGGGGTGCCCCCCTCTCGGTCCCAACCAGAAACACCCATGCCCCCTGACCGGATGACTGGCTTTAATCCAGGGCCATGGAACCCTCATCCCGCCCCCTCTATTTGGTGTGTACACGGAAAGAGGTTACCAACTTACTACACCGCATTCTTGGCAGAAAACATGTGGCGGCACGGAAAGGGGAAGAACGATAACGTGACTCAGTTCACGTTAACGTCGGAATTTATCGGATAACATAAGGCTAGCATGCTACAACAATACCACCTTACTGCCTTTCATGTCACCACATGACTAGGCCATCTCTCATCAGAGATCACAGTAACTTTGGAGCACACGGATAGTTGCCTTACATGCAACGAGATGCTCACCGATGCTCATATGCCATGCACAAACCATTCAAGCAAACATGCAAAACACCCATCATATCAAAGGTTCAAACATGCTTGCCTGGTTCGGAGAAGTCGGAGTCTAGCTCGGCGAAGTTCGCGGCTCCGTCACCTCTCCCGGAACCTACGGTATAGCGAAAAATGCATACTAACATGAAAACCAACGCGTGCATAAAAGTTGTTCCAAAAAATTTCCAAATAAATCCCATAAAAAACTAGACCAAATTATAAGACTGCCAGAAAAAGAATCACTCAAAAATCACTTTTTATTAAAAAGTTAAAAGGGTTTCTGTCTAGGGACTCATCTGTAATGAAACAGAAAAGTTCCAGGGGTTTAACTGAGAAAACAGAAAACGGTTCGAATAGAAATGCGCAAGCCCACAGAGAAAACGTACTCTGCCCGAAGGCGCCAACAGAAAGCGGTTCGAGGGAGAAGAGAATAGAGGCTGACAGGGGGGCTCCACATGTCAGGTTTAAAAAGTTCGCCGGCGCCCGAAGACTGCGGTGGTCGCCGGCGTCGAACCACGGCGAGACAGGGAGATCGGAGTGTACCAAGAGCTTCAGCGTGTCCTTCCGCATCGGTGGGTGGTGGACTTGGGCGTCGGGGAGCACCACGTCGACGGCGACACTTTCTCCGGCGGACGGCGGCTCGGGCGATGGTGGGGAACCCTGGTGGTGTGCTGCAAACTTCGAATTGAAGCGCGGGTCAGAAGGAGGGATGCACTAGAGAGCTACTGGCAAGAGATGGGAGGCAGAGGGGCACGCACGGGCGCGAATCGAGCTAGATCCCGTGGCGGGTCGCGGCGGCCGCAGTTGAGGAAGGAGACTTCCTCGGGGCTCTTCCAGTGGCTAGGCAGGGTCTTGGTGGAGTGCAGAGGTGGTGTGGGTTCGAGTTGAAGCTCGGGGCCCCTATTTATAGGCGGATCGAGGGGGGTGGCCGTGAACGGAGAATCTCCGGCGAGCAATTACGGCGAGGCAGCGGATTGGCAGGGGGTTTAGGTGGCCAGGCAGCATCAGTGGGAGTTACTGGTCCCGTTCCCCCGCTAATCCCGGTCGGTCTTGACGTAATGGAGCCGGTCCACGGTGGGGTGGCCGCACGGGCATGACGGCGGCAGAGAGCGTGCTCCGCGCCCAGCGGTTCACGACGAGGGTGGCAGCGCGCACTTGGGAGTGGGTGGCCACGCGGCGGCCTCCGGTGGCTTGGGCGGCGCTGGGTGGCGCCGTCTGTGCTGCGCCTCTCTCTGGCGGCCGTCTTTCTTGTCGGAGGGGACGGTGATGATGGTCAGCGGTCCCGGCAACTTCAACGTGTTGTAGGCATAGTGTGACGCCGCCATGAACTTGGGCAGCGCTCGGCTGCCAAGGATCCCATTGTATGGCAAGGGGATCTTGGCAACATCGAAGACGATCTTTTCCGTCCTGTAGTTCAGCTCACCCCCAAACGTAACGGGCAGCGTGATTTTATGTTTAGGCTGGCTCCTTCCCGGGTTGACCCCTTGAAACGTGCCCGTCTCTTTTTTTTGAAAGCTTGGGACAGTGAGGGCAACCCCCCACTAACTTTTGTATTACATCTCAAGACACAAGATTACATGGGATAGAAATTACATAGGGATAGGAGGAGTTAGAGTATCCCTATACATCAAAGGTATAGGTTTGTAAACTACATCAGGCGAACTACTTGATCAACAAATGGCACTAAGGCCTCTTTGATCCTGTGTCTCATCATGCCAAAGTCCATTTTGAATCTCTGGCTCCACCCATCGACGGTCGGCGCCACACTTCTAAACAGTTTATTGTTACGTTCCTTCCATATGCTCCAGGAGGATACGATGAAGACATCCATGAACATTGGCCCGACCCACGTGTTTTTAGCTGCATGCAAAAGTTGCGCCCGGTTGCCATGCATTGGCCATGCGATCCCCAGCTTCCCCCAACATGTTTTACTGAACACACAGTGGAAGAACAGATGTTCCACCGTTTCCTTGGGTGGCTGGTGACATAGCAGGCATGCATAGTTGTCATCCTCAGCTTCATGTGTTTCCTCTTGAGCAGCCCCCGAGTGTCCAGCCTATCCGCAAGAAGCAGCCATGCAAAAACCTTCCATTTGTTGGTGCACTTTGCTTTCCATATCCATTTAAACACATCATCCGCTTCCATGTCCCGAAAACAGTGCAGATAGAACTTACTGGAGGCGAGCTCCTCCAATCCCCAGACCGGGTGCCAGGCATCATTCACCTCCATGAGCTCCAGCGAAGCCAAAGAGGTTTGTAGATCATCGAGCTCACCTCTAGCTTGAACCGAAAGCGGCAAGTAAAAGTTTTGGCCGAGTGTAGGCGACGTCAGGAGCACTCTGACAGATATGTCATCGTGTTTAGCGAAGGAGAAGAGACGGGGGTGACTATCAGCCAAATATCACCATGCCAGGCATCTTTCCAAAACAAGGTTGAACTCCCATCTCCCACCTCAACCGAAGTGATTGCTCTGTAGGTTGGCGCCAGGTTCATGACATCCTTCCACCAGAACGACCCACACGGACCCGAAGCATGCGGGACCAAGCCGTCATAGTATGTGTTCCAAACAAGATCAACCCATGGAATGTCCATGCGGTTATAGAATTTGTGCAGTTGTTTGAGCAGCAGGCCCTGGTTTTGGATCTTCAAGTCAAGCACCCCGAGTCCTCCCTTGTGCTTGGGCCTGCAAACTAAATCCCAAGCCGCCATGGAGACGGCTTTCAAGCCATCATCCGTGTTCTTTGCCCAGAGACAGTATCGCCGCAGTTTATCCAGATGATCTAGTATTTTCGGCGGGAGCCTGACGGAACACATCGCATAGATCGCAAGGGAGGTAACCACCGAGTTCACCAGAGTAAGCTTCGAACCAAGGTCAAGCAAAGAGGCTGCCGTAGAGAGTTTGTGCTCAACAGACATTACCAGCGGCATGAGGCCTGCGACCGTCGGCCTGGCCGTTCCCATGGGCAACCCTAGATATGTAAACGGCATGGACCCAATGGAGCAGCCAAAAACCTGCGCCAGACGCGAGGTGGTGTCCGCAGCTGTGTTGGCTGTAATAAGAGTTGATTTCTGGAAGTTAATGCGTAGCCCCACTAACGACGCATAGTCTTGTAGGATGGACTTGATGGTTTCAGCTTGGCTCTCATCAGCAGGCATCACAAGGATTGTGTCGTCGGCGTACTGGATCACAGGGTAATCGTCCTCCTGGGCGGGGATGGGCAGCTGGAGATCCCCCGCTCTATAAGCGTCATTGATGGCAGCTTGCAACAGATCGGCTACGAGCACAAAAATAAGAGGAGACAACGGGTCTCCTTGGCGCACGCCACGCAAGCAGAAGAACTGTTTGCCCGGGGTCCCATTGAGTAGAACCGAGGACTTGGCCGTCGAAAACAGGCATTTGATCCACCCAAGCCACCGATCATCAAAGCCCATGCACTTCATAATCTCCATCATCTGGGCATGTTCGATCGTGTCGAAGGCTTTAGCAAAATCCAGCTTCGAGATCGCGATCTCACGCCCCGAGGCTTGACACTGATGAATGAATTCGTACGCCCATGCAACACGGTCTTGAATCGATCGGCCTTTCAGAAACCCATACTGATTTCGATGGATAATCTTGAGGATGACTCGTTGTAAACGGTTAGCGAGGAGCTTGGTCAGAATCTTGAGGCAACAGTTCAATAAGGTAATTGGTCGATAGTCATTAACAGTTTCCAGCGATTGGATTTTAGGGATAAGAGCGATAAATCCGGTGTTCAGGCTCTCAAGGTCCAGAGTACCTGCATGAAACTCAAAGCAAAGCCGATAGAAATCTCCCTTAATGATGTGCCAGCACGACTTGATGAAACTACGACTGAAACCATTCGGGCCTGGAGCACGATCGGCCGGCATCTCTTTTGATCACCTTGTCAATTTCCTTGTGGGTGAAAGGAGCAGACAGAGCTTGAAGCCCTTCTACCTTTTTGATGATCCGAGCCAAGTCAAATTTCATGTCGGTCTGGTTGGAGCACCCTAGTCTTTCCTTGAACGCCTGAAGAGCACAGCATCCTTGCCCACGTGATCATGTATGACCGAGTCATCGGGTAATCTGAGAGATGCAGTACTGTTTCTACGGTACCGCTCGGTGGCCACTCTGTGGAAGAATTTCGTGTTGCCGTCTCCAAATTTGAAGTATCTGAACGTGCAACGCTTATTCCAATAAGCTTTCTTGCAGTCCAACAGATGAAGAATATGTTGTCTCAGGATCAATCTGAAGTTGATCTCAGGAACAGACAGTCTTCTCCTCTCCTCTAGTCCATCAATCTCCAAGAGGGTCTTGTTGCAATTGTCGATGAGCATCGAAAGCTTGGAGATTTGCTTGCTCCACTTCTTCAGGTCATAGTGCAGTGTTTTAAGCTTCTTGCATAGCACCGCGGCTGCGTTCGGGGCATAGCAGCGTTTGGCCCACGATCGTTTAACCACGTCAAAAAACCTAGGTTGTTTGATCCAGTAATCTTCAAAGCGAAAGATTTTCGACTTGGGTATTTTGGATTGTATGCTGACATAACAAGGGACATGATCGGACGTGGGTTTACTCAGAGGCATAACAACAGTGTTGGGATACTTCGCGGCCCAATTAACAGAAGTAAAATGCCAATCGAGTTGCTCAAGCAACGGATCCGATTGCATGTTACTCCAGGTGAACGAACGCCCCTTGATCGGTAACTCAACTAGGGACTGACTTCTGATGAACTCATTAAAGATCACAGTTGATCGGTGCCCGTCTCTTCGAGGTCTTCATCAGGAATCTGCAGCTTCTTGATCACGGCGGGCGAGGTCAAATTCAGACCGGCGCCACCGTAAATCAGCAATCTGGTCACCTTGAGGTTGTGTATTGTTGGGGATACCAACAACGGCAAACACCCGACCGCAGTTGTGCGGTCAGGGTGATCCTCGGTGTCAAAGACGATGGGCGTGCGGGACCACTTCAGTGGCTTCTGGGCATCGAATGATGGCTCCGCCACAGTGACCTCTCACACCCACTGCTCTAGCTGGCGGTGTGATATATGCAATGAGGCGCCACTGTCGACGCACATAGCCTCTGTAGCCTTCTGGAACTCGTGCTCGCCGGACTCGTCGTCCTTGTCGTGATCATCATCTTCCTCTTTCTTGTCACGGCCCTGAGCGGGCCTCTCTTGTTGGTTATCTTTGCCGCCGCGGCCCCCTTGGCCGCCACGCTTCTTGCCAGGCCCCTCAGCACCATCCTGGCCCTTCTCCTTGTCTCGCCTCTCATATTCAGCCTTCTGCTTTTCTGCAAGCAGCTCAACTTGCCGGGAGTTTTGGAGGTCATGGCCCTTGGTGCGATGGATCTTGCAGTACTGCTTGTCGTAGCCTCCTGGCTTGCCGGCGGCTGCCAGTGCCAAGCAGGTGGCGCACCCGGCAACCTCCTTGCCGGGGTCGTCAGCCTCGGCCTTTTTGGTGGCGCCAAGCTCGCTGGATCCCTCAACAGAAAGCACAGTCTTCCCCTTGCGCTTCCTGTTGCGGTGCCGGCCCTTTTTTGTCGGGGCGGCGGTGTCTTCGTCTGTGGAGTCGGTTTCCGCAACGGCGTCCTCGCCGGGGTACTTCCTCCCCTCCTCAGCTCGAGCGCATCTATCAGCCAGAACAGAAAGTTCGGCCACATCTTTGACCTTGTTCATCGTCAACTCTTCACACATCTTGCGGTTGCGCACATTCTGATCGAATGCGCTGATAACGGGGGCGGGATGAACATCTGGGATGTTGTACTGCACCCGGCTGTGACAACCTGGTTTTTGCCCTCTTCTCTTTGCCTAATTTTCAGTTGGTTTGGTTTTGAAATTTGGAGTTTTGAATCTTTTAAGATGGACTTAAACACTTGGGTACCCCTTGACTTTCACCCAAGTGCCTCATTTCCCTCTCTCACCCTCATTTTCCCTTTGGTTCTGTCGGCGTTCTGGGAACGGGGGTCCCCAGACTTGCCTGCCTACGGCCCACGGCATGGCTCTGCTGGCAGGCCCGTACGGCCCATCTTCATCAACAAAGCATTCAAGATCCTCGCGAGGGGCCGAGCCTCGTGAGGCAGACAACGCAAGACCTCCTCAGGAATGGCCTCACTAGGCTGGCTCGCGAGGGGCGGAGAGATCAAGGCAAGGCAAACCTCGCGAGGTTCTCGTGACGTGAGCCGTGACGACCGAGACCAGGCGGGCGACAGGCGGGCACCAGCACGCGCAGTGTCCTTGTTTCCTCTTTGGTGCTAAGGAGGCAAGTGCAGGCGCAGAGTACCGAGGCGTCAAGCAAAGGTTTCCATATCAGTGCAACGAGACCAAGACCAGCAGGATGCCAAGACGGAGGTCACCATGGAGCCCAAGGCGGCGTCACCACTAGAGCCTTTTGCAGGCGAAGACTGCTTTTGTCAGGATAAGTTGTACTAGTTGTCCCCTTTCAAATTGGCCGTTGTTGGCTTCCTTCCCGTTCAATATTTGGGGAGAGGACCAGGGCCTCTATAAATAGGGCTAGCCACCACAGTAGGAGGCATGGGATCCTCACCCACACGAGTTCGCCAAACGCAAGAACACCTCAACCTCAAGAGGCTGTTCTTCCCCTTTGTACTGTTCATCCTCAGCCCAAGAGGCAATCCACCACCACCACACTGGAGTAGGGTATTACACCACAACAGTGGCCCGAACTAGTATAAATCTTGTGTCCCTTGTGTTGTGAGTTCGTCGAGTTAGTCCGTGAGATCTTTGTGAAGCTAGGATGTGGATCGGTAGGGGGAGAATCTTCGTGCGCACCCCAGTGTTCGAACCTTGAGGGTTTTGCCGGGACCCATGATCCGACATTTGGCGCGCTAGGTAGGGGTGCGTCGAAGCTCCCCTTCCGTCGCTCCGCATTCCGTTGTTTCATCATCTCCATGGCAGACGCTCACCGCTCTCGTGCTGAGCGCCGGGCTGCCCTCGCGCCCGCGTCGCTTAGACGGCTCCCGTCGGCGGGCCACCCCGTCGTTCTCCATCGCCTGCCGCCAACGCGGCCACCGGCCCGGCGGGGAACGAGCAGCAAGCATCCTCGCTGCACCCCTTGGTGCGGCGGGATGGCCACACAGCCACTCCATCGCTTACCCCGGCCGGTTCGTCATCCCATGCTCGTCGCGCTCCCGTGGACGCGCAGGCTGCTCTGTGCATGGCGCGTGAGCTCCTGCGCTACCGCCCCGTCGACGACCTCTACGAGGACTGGCTCGACCGCATCACCGAGCTTGTCAGCGCTGCAGGGGGCTCCCCTGCGCCGTCCCTCTCGCTGCCTCGCCCTCCGCCAGCCACGGGCGGCGTGGCCCATGGAGCGCCTCCACCACATCTGCCCCAAGACGGAATCTTGGCGCTATGGCGAGCGGCCCCATGGCGCGACCTGCCGCGTCCGGCGCCCGCGCAAGAAGAAAGAAGCTGCCAAGAAGTCCCTCGGCCACGAGAAAACGCCCCCGCGCTCCCTGCGCCACCACGGCAAGACTGCGTGCCACCTGCGGTGGCGGTGCGCGGACCCCATCAAGAACAAGTTTTCCACCAGCGTCGAGTCCCTGTGACCACGGCAGGCTGCCGCGCCTTCGCCCCTGAGCCGCGTAGCGTCGCCTGGCCTGGCAAGTTCAAACCGGATCCTCCCCCTCGCTATGACGGTACCGCCGATCCCACAGAGTTCCTGCAGCTCTACGAGCTGAGCATCGAGGCGGCCAACGGTGACGAGAATGTCATGGCGAACTGGTTCCCCATGGCTCTCAAGGATGGCACCCGCTCCTGGTTCTTGAACCTGCCTCCAGGCTCGATCTCCTCCTGGGACGAGATGCGTGACTGTTTCGTTGCCAACTTCCAGGGTACTCGCGACCGCCAGCCGGCCGTAGGTGACCTGTGCCGCGTCAAGCAACAACCAGGAGAGACCCTCCAGAAGTACATCCAGCACTTCAACAATGTTCTCCTTAAGATTCCCAAGGTGACGGACGAGGCCATCATCTCTGCGTTCTCTGATGGCGTCCGTGACGTCAAGATGAAGGAGGAGCTCGCCATCCACGAGGAGCTGTGCACGTCACTGGAGTTCAACCTGGCGACCAAGTGCGCAAGAGCTGAGGAGGGGCGCCTCTCCCTCCTCAAGCTCCCAGCTGCGGACCCGGAGGAGAAGAAAGCCAGAGGCCAAGGAAGTGAAGCGCAAGGGAGCAACCGTGCTCACGGCGGAGCCGGACATGAAGCGCGGCAGGGACCAGCCCGAGTCATCCAAGAGTAGCCGACCATTCTGCGCCTTCCATAACTTGCATAGCCACAACACCAGCGATTGTGAGGAGCTCAGAGCCATTCAAGAAGGACGCTTCGGTCGACGCCCCGAGCGCAACGACCGGGGCTACGGCCGAGGAGGAGGACATGGTGGTGGGCGCTGGGATGACCGTGGCCCGTGCCAGGAGTGGCGCGACCGGCCTCGTGAGGACCGCTGGCAAGATCAGCCTCGCGAGGGCGCCTAGAGGGATCAGCCGCGTGAGGATCGTCCTCAGGGCAACGCCGGTCTTCCTCCACTACCGCCACCACCAAGAAGGAACGATTGTCGGTGTCAAAACCGGCGGATCTCGGGTAGGGGGTCCCGAACTGTGCGTCTAGGATCGATGGTAACAGGAGACGGGGGACACGATGTTTGCCCAGGTTCGGGCCCTCTCTATGGAGGTAATACCCTACTTCTTGCTTGATTGATCTTGATGAATATGAGTGTTACAAGAGTTGATCTACCACGAGATCGTAATGGCTAAACCCTAGAAGCCTAGCCTATGCGTATATGGTAATGAATGTGTCCTATCCGGACTATGCTCTCCGGTTTATATAGACACCGGAGAGATCTAGGGTTACATGGGGTCGGTTACATAAGAAGGAATCTTCACAGCTGGAGGCCTAGCTTGCCTTCCACGCTAAGGAGAGTCCAATCCAGACACGAGTATGGTCTTCGGTCTTCAAGTCTTCACAACCCATCAGTCTGGCCCATGGATAACAGACCGGACGCCCGAGGACCCCTTAGTCTAGGACTCCCTCAGTAGCCCCTGAACCTGGCTTCAATGACGAGGAGTCCGGTGTGCAGATTGTCTTTGGCATTGCAAGGCAGGTTCCCCTTTCTCCGAACTCCAAGATAGTCTTCGGATGCGATGATTGTATCCGGACCTGGTATAACCGCAGAGAGAATATAATATTTACACGAATCTAATCTGTTGGCAACTTCTTTACAACACAACATCGCGTATGTCCGGTCATAATTTTGAACCGTTTTTCATCCGCCATCCCGCGTTTCGAGACGCGGTTGCTATTGGCACGTCTTGTCAGAGCAGAGATCGTGTCCCCTTATTGCGGGATTCCCATCAATGCGGGCATGGGTAACTCAACCATGCCATTTATACAGCCTTTGGGTGTCAGGACCCCGATTCTAAGTCACACCGATCTAGCCTGTAACACCTCATATCACATTGCGGCCTCACGCACGGTACTCCCACGGGTGTCGCCTTACCATGGCCCGGGACCGTTTGCGCCTTTTGGCTCACGTATATGACAATGTCGCTAGCATCCATATGACAGAGAACCCGGGCCGACATGGCTAGTCGTGAACCCAAAGCGGCACTAACGTATGGGGACAGGCATACATGAATCAACATCGAACGTGTCATTCAGCAGCATGTGAATCCGGGCTGTAGCACTGGGCTAACAGGACTCCGGGAACCCGAGCTGTAGCAGGCTAGGCAGGACTCCGGATGTCACCGCGTGACATTTCCCCGAAGGGACAGACACAGGAACGATGTGAATCACATGCCGGCCAGTCAAGTGTCCAGAGCAGTAGTGCTGGGCTAGCAGGACTCCGGTGAACCGGGCTGTAGCGGACTACTATGGCTCAAGGAGGCACTAGACTACATTTCCCCATAAGAGAGGCTGCCAAGGATAGACAACTAGATAGTCGGATCCCACACATACCAAGCATTTCAATCATACACACAATATGCTCGATATGTGCAAATACAACATGGCATCACAACAAAACTCTACAACTCAAAGTACTTTATTTAAAGGGCTCCGGAGAGCCTTCCATAACTTGTTCATACAGATAGGGGTCACAAGACCCGACACTCAAGTCATACAATCATACAAGCACATGCGGAAGCAACTTGTCTGGGTACAGACACTAGAAAGAAAGAAGGCTTGACGAAGCCTGTCTATCTACGTAGGCCCTTCACAAGCGTAGATCACCACCTGGGTGGCAAGTCACTCGTCGTCGTCGAGTTCTACGTAGAACCCATCGGAAGGGGCGGTGTTGTCGTCTGAAAACAGTAATTGAAGCAACATGAGTACAAAGGTACTCAGCAAGTCTTACAACAGATCCTACTATACATGTTCATTCTCAAGAAGGTAGTGGAGTTATTGTAGCAAGCCAGCTTTGACTCTTGGCTAAGCTATCCTACGAGACACCACTTGTGAAATAGTTTTCGCACACGAGTCCACTAATCACCATCTCAATACTCCACCGTGGATCCTCCCTCGTCATCCCACGAGAGAGCCATCCGCGGTACTCACACTTATCTTGAGGCTTTTAACAGTATCCATTTACTTGTCTATGAACTGCATAAGCGACCAAGTAGTCCTTTACCGCGGACGTGGCTATTCGAATAGTTTATACCCTGCAGGGGTGTACTTCGTCACACACGCTCTCACCACTTACCGTCGCTACACGACGTGTACTCGGCAACCTTCAAGCGGAAGCCCAACGTGGGTGTCGGCCACAGCCTACCCAAACACTCAAGTCTCTAGTCCAGGTTTATCGCCTATTTAGGTTCCATCCGCAGGGAGTCCGGCCGAGGTTTCCACATACGGCCCCAAACGATGTGCGCAGGGTTCCCGGACACCAAACGGGCGACTCGGTACACCGTGCCACGAGCCTACCGCATCACAGCCCAACCCTTGGTCAGCGCTGTCCACGGCCTCCAGCTTACTACAAACACAAGAAACTACGTGCAACTCCTAGACAGAGGACAAGGGTGATTAAGAAGCCGAGGGGGTCCATTGGTTTCGGCCCAATGCGTGGTAGTAGCTGAATCTTAAATCACGCATATAGATCTCAGTTCTTAGGGACGGTCTCAATGAAACAACCCACCATGTACTCCTACATGGCCTCCCATCGATACCTTTACCAAATCGTATTCAACACCTCACTCTCATTACCGACACACACTTTCACTCTAGTTCATCACCCTGATGAGCCAGACCTGACACGACTCTAAGCGTAGCAAGCATAGCATTCTAGGAACATAACATGGCTCAATCAACTCCTACACATGCTAGTGGGTTTCATCTAGTTACTGTGGCAATGACAGGTCATGCAAAGGAAAGTGGGTTCAACTACCGCAACACACAGCAGTTTGAATCGCGTTGTCTTAATGCAATAAATGAGAGCAGAAGCGAGAGGATGGGTTTGTATCGAAATGATCAACGGGTTGCTTGCCTGACGGAGTGGTGGTGGGATACTGCCCTTCAGTTGGATACTCGTGAATATCCTCGGAGGCAGGACCTACCACAATGAACACATCAAAGCACAATCAACACCAAGCAAGTGCAACAATATGATGCATGCATGAGACATGGCAAAATGGATGTATTGGGCTAATGCAACTAAGACCAGATGGGTTTGGACTATTTTGAATCAAAGATTCAAATTCCAAGTTCATAAATGGCCCATGTTAGTGCTTTATCTTGTTCTGCATTAAACAGTAGGTTAACTTGCTTAAACATGCATGAAACCAGTACAGATGGATAGAATGGATTTTTTGATCATTTTTCATATATAAATCTTTTCATTCTGAGCTATAGATTATTTTCTATGATTTTTTGAAGTTTGTGATAATTTCTGGAATTTCCTATATAAGAATAATTCCAGTAATTAAATTGCTTAATACGTCAGCAGTGTGTCATGATGACATCAGCGGTCAACGGGGTCGTCCAGGTCAAACCTAACGTGTGGGTCCCCAGTGTCAGTGTCACTGTTAGGTAATTAAACTAATTAGAATTAACTTAATCCTAACCCAGGTTAATTAGTGGGCGGGCCCCACTTGCCAGTGACTCTGGGGAGTCAACCCGTGGTCAAACCACGCTGACTCGCCGGTGTTTAGCCGCCGGCGACGTCCAGACGCGGCGGTGGAGTGTGGGATTCCTCCTCCGGCGACCAAATGGACGGCGGAGAGCACCTACGTGTAGCTGGGAGCAAACCGCATTGACTGGTGGTGGTGGTGGAGCTCGGGGTCATCGGAATCGACGCCGGCGACGAGCCGTGCGGCTGCCGGGGTACGGGTGTAGTCGAACCCGTCGCTAGAGAGCACGGCGAGGGGCGTGCGATGGTGCTACGGGCTCCTGGCGATGCAGTGGAGCTAACGGCCATGGTGGTGCGACCGTTGGATGGCCAGAGCCTCGTCGGCGACGAGCTCTTGCGGCGGCGCGTGCGGGTGAGCCACGTGCAGTGGCTTCAGAGCTCGAGAGGGAGAAGGGAGAGGATAGGGAGGTGCCCAGGCTCACGGTGGTTGCGACGGAGCGGACGGCGAGGTCGGGGGCGAACTGCTGCGGCGGTGACGGCGGAGGGGATCTCCGACGGTGAGCGGCGAAGGCGAGGTCGGAGCGGTGGCTTCGGGGCAAGCGAGCGCTCGGGGCTCTTGCTCGAAGGAGAAGGCGACGGCGGAGCTGCTGGAGACGGTGGGGCGGCGCGAGGACGACGGTGGCTACGGCTACTCCGGCGTGGTGGCAGCGGCTGCGTCGGCCATGGTGGAGGAAGGCGAGGGAGAGGCGATGGGGGAGAAAGGGTATGTCCAGGGGCTCGGGGGCGCGTCGTGGAGGTCGTCCAGCTCGTCCACGGGCGAGGCGGCAAGCAGGTGGCGCCGTGGCGAGCTCGCGCACGCCGGCGTCACCTCTCTGCCTGCTCTGGCGAGAGCAAGCAGCTGACTGGCGCGGGCCAGCACAGTGCTGGGCCGGCCAGTGGGCTGCCAGGTAAGTCCTCTCTGCTTTCTGTTTTTTCTCTTTTTATTTATTTTTGTTCTGTGTTTTGAAATAGTAGTAATGCTATTTCATTTAGAAAAATCCTGGAAATATTCAGAGGCACATTTGAAATTATTCTCAACAGCCTAAAAATACTTCCAAGATTATTTGGGCATTTTAAAATATTTGTAGGATTTAAATTGCCCAAATGCAAATACTTATGGCTTGGTGAAAAATCCAGAATAGCCTCCAAAAATATGGAACCATTTTTGGCAGAGGTTTTAGCCAGGACCAAAGATGGTGAACATTTATGGAGGGCATTTCAGGTTCATTGAAAAGGATTTAGTAAACCCTAGTTGTGTTAAGGGGGGGTGCTGGGGGTTTCTGGCATCCCCATTTCAAGTTTCTGTGAAAAGTAGACATGATGCAACACTCTAATGCATGAACTAGCTAGGATGTGACAACTCACCCCCACTCAAAAGAATCTCGTCCCGAGATTTAGGATCCATTGGGAAGAAGGTGGGGCACTCAAGTCGAAGACGATCCTCCCTTTCCCAAGTAGCTTCTTTCTCGGAATGGTGTGACCATTGAACCTTGAGAAACTTGATGTTTTGGCGTCGAGTGGTACGCTCGGCTTGATCAAGGATTCGAACGGGATATTCTCGATATGTGAGGTTATCTTGGAGATCAAGCGTTTCGTGGTCCACTCCACGGATAGGATCCGAGAAGCAACGCCTGAGTTGAGAAACGTGGAAGACGTCATGAACTTTGGAAACATGCGGAGGTAGTTCCAATTGGTAGGCAACTTCTCCTCGCTTGGCAAGAATGCGAAAGGGTCCAATGTAACGAGGAGCCAATTTGCCTTTGATACCGAATCGATGGGTTCCCTTTAAAGGAGTAACCCGAAGGTAAGCCTTCTCGTCAACCTCAAAAGTCATAGCCTTATGTTTGCGGTCATAATGGCTCTTTTGGCGAGATTGGGCTGTTTTCAATTTCTCACGAATAATGCGAACCTGCTCTTCTGCTTCCTGAATCATATCCGGGCCAAAGAGTTGTCTTTCCCCGGTTTCTGACCAGTTAAGAGGTGTTCGACATTTTCGTCCATAGAGAACCTCGAAAGGAGCTTTGCCCAAACTAGCTTGATAGCTATTGTTATAAGCGAACTCGGGGAATGGAAGGCATGTCTCCCAATCCATGCCGAAAGAGATGACAGAAGCTCGGAGCATATCCTCCAGAATTTGATTAACTCGTTCTACCTGACCACTTGATTGAGGGTGGAAGGCGGTGCTAAAGGAGAGATGAGTTCCCATAGCATTCTGGAAACTTTCCCAAAATCGAGAGGTGAAGAGACTTCCACGGTCTGAGTTAATTTCCAATGGAACACCATGAAGAGACACTATTCGGGAGATGTACAAGTCAGCTAGCTGGCTCGCGGTTATACTCTCACGAACAGGTAGGAAGTGGGCTACTTTGGAAAGACGATCGACAACAACGAAGATAGCATTATTCCCTCTCTTGGTCCTGGGGAACCCGGTAATGAAATCCATACCGATTTTATCCCATTTCCATTCAGGAATAGCCAAAGGCTGAAGGGTACCGGCAGGCCGTTGATGCTCTACTTTCACACGACGGCAGACGTCACAATTAGCAATGTATTGAGCAATTTCTCTCTTCATCCTAGTCCACCAAAACCTCTGGCATAGGTCTTGATACATTTTAGTACTACCGGGATGAATGGTGAGAGGAGATTCATGAGCTTCCTTAAGGATCAATCGCCTCAGGTTGCGTACCTTGGGAACCACTAGGCGGTCTCCAAAGAACGCAACACCTTGGTCATCAACGGAGAAACAATCCGCAACTCCTTTCTTGATGTTTCTCTTAATACGGGAGATTCCCGGATCTACCTTCTGAGCTTTGATGATCTGATCCATAAGGGTAGGTTTCGCCACCAGGGTGGATAGAAATCCTCGAGGAACAATGTGAAGGTTAAGCTTACAGAATTCCTCGTGGAGAAGTGGTTGACTTTGTTGTAACATCAAGTTGTTACAATAAGATTTACGGCTTAGCGCGTCAGCCATGACGTTGGCTTTGCCCGGGGTATAAGTTATTCCTAAGTCGTAATCTGTGATCAATTCGACCCAACATCTTTGCCTGAGATTCAAATCCGGTTGGGTGAAGATGTATTTCAGACTTTGGTGATCAGTGAAAATCTCGCAACGATTACTGAGAAGGTAATGTCGCCATGTTTTGAGTGCATGGACTACGGCTGCAAGCTCTAGATCATGTGTGGGATAATTATCCTCATGTGGACACAACTGTCGGGAAGCGTAGGCAATCACGTGACGATCTTGCATGAGTATGCAACCTAGTCCTTGTCGCGAGGCGTCGCAATAGATAACAAAGTCCTTAGAGAAATCTGGTGGTATGAGTACGGGAGCAGATGTCAGGCGTCTTTTCAGTTCCTGAAAGCTGAACTCGCACTGTGGTGTCCACTCGAACTTTTTATCTTTCTTAAGGAGTTCAGTTAGAGGTTTAGCAACCTTGGAGAAATTCTCGACGAAGCGGCGACAGTAGCTCGCTAAGCCAAGGAAACTCCAAACTTGCTTGACCGATTCAGGTGGAGTCCAGTCAAGGATGGCTTGAACTCGCTCGGGATTGACAGCAATACCCTTACCAGAAATTACATGGCCTAGATAGGTCACTTCTGCAACCAGAATTCACACTTAGAGAATTTAGCATAAAGGCGATGCTCTCGAAGTTTCGTCAATACTAGCCTTAGATGCTCGGCATGTTCTTCCTCATTCTTGGAGTAGATGAGTATATCATCGAGGTATACCACGACGAATTTATCCAAATACTCCATGAAGATTGAGTTCATTAACCGAGAGAAGGTGGCTGGAGCATTGGTTAAACCGAGAGACATGACGGTATACTCGTATTGGCCATAACGAGTAACAAAGGCCGTTTTAGGAATGTCCCCGTTCTTGATTTTGATTTGATGGTAGCCCAACCTCAAATCCATTTTAGAGAAGACTGAGGATCCAGCGAGCTGATCATACAGGTCGTTGATCCTGGGAAGTGGATACTTGTTCTTGATAGTGACTAGGTTGACAGGTCGGTAATCTACAACCATCCGATCCGTACCATCCTTCTTCTTGACGAAGAGGACGGGGCAAGCCCACGGGGAAGAACTAGGCCGGATGAAACCCTTTTTCAAGGACTCATCGAGTTGTTTCTTAAGCTCGGATAGCTCTAGGGGTGCCATCTTATAAGGTCTTCTAGAGATTGGAACGGTTCCTGGAACAAGGTCTATCACGAACTCGACATCCCTGTCAGGTGGAATACCTGGTAGTTCTTCTGGGAAGACATCCGGGAAGTCACAGACTACCGGAACATCTTCAAGGTCTGGAAGAGGGTTGGCATTTAATGAGTAAAGCTGACGCTTAGACACCCGGGTCAAAACATTGACTGTCTTGCCCGACGGATGGGTGAGTTGAACAGTTCTAGTAGAGCAATCAATCTTAGCATAATGAGCTGACATCCAGTCCATACCCAAGATGATGTTTATGTCCGAGGACTTGAGAGCTATTAGTGATGCTAGGAAGACCAATCTGTCGACAAGAATTTCATTTCCATGGCTTATCCTAGAGGTTTGCCACTTAGAACCAGGGGTTTGAATTACCATGGAGGTGGGCATGTCACAAAATGTGGTGTTGTGCAATCGAGCATAGCTCTCAGGGATAAATGAATGAGAAGCTCCAGTATCGAAAAGAACAGTTGCCGCATGGCAATTAACAAGGAGCGTACCAAGGACGACGTTGGGATCCTCATGAGTTTCCTCAGCTGAAACATAGTTGACATGGCCACATGCAGTGGTGGCTGGCTTGGCGTAGTAAGTCTTTCCTGCTGGCTTACCACGACCAATGGATTGTCCAGGTTGATTGGGGTTGTTTCGGGGGCACTCGCGCAAATAGTGACCCGTTTCTCCACACTTGAAGCACGTCACAACATTGGGGCGTGGAGCAGCATTAGCAGCGGGGCCACCATAGACCTTGGGCGGTGCATACTGCTGGTTGGGGCGAGGCGCCTCGAAGGATGGCCTCGGAGTGAACCTAGGTGGCAGAGCAGTGTTTGGAATCCAGACCCGGCGCTTCTGAGATATGGAGCCGGATGAGGAACCAAAATCGCGAGAGTGCTTGCGTGTAGCGTCATGGTCAGTCTGTCCTGTCTCAGCACTGATGGCCTTATTAACCAATTTCTGGAAAGAGGTGCACTCGTGTAGACGAAGATCACGGCGAAGCTCGGGGCTAAGTCCCTTGCGGAACCTTGCCTGCTTCTTGGCGTCGGTGGATACCTCTTCAGGAGCATAGCGTGCTAAATTTCCAAACTCACGGCTGTATGCATCCACAGTCAGTCTGCCTTGGGTGAAGTTGCAGAATTCTTCCCGCTTACGATCTATGAGACCCTCCGGAATGTGATGTTCACAGAAAGCCTCACTGAATTCAGCCCAAGTAGTGATTTGGCCTGCTGGGCGCATAGCCTCAAAGTTTTCCCACCAAAGGCTAGCAGGGCCTCCGAGGTGATAGGTAGCGTAGGTGACCTTATCAGCTTCGGCTACGTTGGCAGAACGTAGCTTGTGGGTGATGCTGCGAAGCCAATCATCCGCATCAAGGGGCTCGACAGAATGGTTAAACTTCGGTGGATACAACTTGATAAAGTCATTGATGGACACCAAGTCGTTCCTCTGATGACGTGCAGTATTCTACTCAATTCGCTCTAGCAAGCGGTTAGTCTCACGCTTGTTTCTTTCTGCCTCCAGCATAACTTCGGCCAGTGAAGTTGGTTGGGGCAGATTCTCCCCCTAGCTGCATTGGCTTCACCCTGCGCCTGGACAGTAGGGTTGTTGCGGGTGTTAACCATCCTAGGAGAAACAAAACAACGGTTTAGACAAGGATGGCTAAATCTTGGCAGGGAAATGCGGAATGTAATGGATAACACGGAATGCAGAGATGATCATTAGTATGACATGGTAATATAGAAACCGACATATATATACCAACGGTCATACACACCATACATAGTTTAGTACAAGCCCAGACTAGAGTACAGCTACGATGAAAGACGATACATCTCATTAGAGGCATTCCAAGCTCCTATACATTATTTTTCTACACCTCCGGAACGTGATACACACCAAGTCGTATCCCACAAGACACGCAGGACTGTGGGGAATACAACTATTACAATACTAGTGGAACTGCTACCAACTCAGAGGTCTCCGTAGTAATCTTCGTAGAAGTCACCACCATGTCCTGGGAGCTGAACATGATCATCTGGAAACAGTCGGTCCTGTGGAGCTTGCGGTCCATAAGGACTCGGGTGTGGCCTTGGTCCAACAAACGGTGGCAGACGGGGTCCACGAGGAGGGGTGATGCCTCCTACATCACGCCATTCCATACATTCTGGCAGACCAGACCGCACGGGGTACAAGTCCCTCATGTCCATATACCCGGCCTGCACGGCAGGTGCAAACCGTGTCATAGTGGCCCAGTGATCAGAACGGGCATTAAAGAGCTCCATTCGCAAGGCACGATTCTCACGGTCCTTGTCCTCAAGCATCTCGGTGGTGGTGCGGAGTAGTGAATCCTCATGGGTAGGATCACAGTAAGTAGCCTGATAGTACCCCTGTGCCCCAGGGAGTGATGCTGGCATATAGCGGAAGTCAGTGTTCTGAAGCAAGGCAGTTCTGGCTCGCATGATAGTCATCATTGAGTAAGCTGCGTCCTGCACGGACATCTCGATGGTAACCCCAAGTCCATAAGAGCAATGGAGGGGTTCAATAGCTCCAGGATAGGAAGGGTAAATCCTGACTGTGCAAAAATATTGGCTTTGATTAAAGTCTCAAAACTGCTCCTCGACGGTATACTCGGGATACCAGCGATAGCCTGTGTCAACCATCACTCGGACCAGCATGGCCGTGTGACCAGGTACATCGAGGCACCGGGTCAGACGAACCACTTGATTCTGGGAACGGGTGGCCATCTGAAAGCATGGAATAATGCAAGGCATTAGTATTTCTAGGAAAATTCGGACAGCATAACGGCTGTAAATGCTCGGAAAAAGATTTGAGACATTCGCAACAGTTTGCAATACCACTCAACAACATCATGTCAAGGTTCTGGTTCAACCGACAACATACTAAGGTAGTAGAAACTGAACCAAAGCATGGAACCAACAATCCTATAAGTTACTACGGATTAGTAACACGTGAACCTGATAGAGAGAAGAGAGCCTAGTCCTTAACCCATGTAGAATGAGAAAAGAATGACTCAGATCAGAGGGCATGGGGTAAGGAGTAAAAGCGCCTTACGTTCCCCCCACAATCAATTCCCCTACATATAACTAAAGCATTTCTAGACTCGACATCGACCAGTTTGGCTTAACGCACCTACAGGTAGTCCGGCTCTGATGCCAACGCTGTCAGGACCCCGATTCTAAGTCACACCGATCTAGCCTGTAACACCTCATATCATATTGCGGCCTCACGCACGGTACTCCCACGGGTGTCGCCTTACCATGGCCCGGGACCGTTTGCGCCTTTTGGCTCACGTATATGACAATGTCGCTAGCATCCATATGACAGAGAACCCGGGCCGACATGGCTAGTCGTGAACCCAAAGCGGCACTAACGTATGGGGACAGGCATACATGAATCAACATCGAACGTGTCGGTCAGCAGCGTGTGAATCCGGGCTGTAGCACTGGGCTAACAGGACTCCGGGAACCCGGGCTGTAGCAGGCTAGGCAGGACTCCGGATGTCACCGCGTGACATTTCCCCGAAGGGACAGACATAGGAACGATGTGAATCACATGCCGGCCAGTCAAGTGTCCAAAGCAGTAGTGCTGGGCTAGCAGGACTCCGGTGAACCGGGCTGTAGCGGACTACTATGGCTCAAGGAGGCACTAGACTACATTTCCCCATAAGAGAGGCTGCCAAGGATAGACAACTAGATAGTCGGATCCCACACATACCAAGCATTTCAATCATACACACAATATGCTTGATATGTGCAAATACAACATGGCATCACAACAAAACTCTACAACTCAAAGTACTTTATTTAAAGGGCTCCGGAGAGCCTTACATAACTTGTTCATACAGATAGGGGTCACAAGACCCGACACTCAAGTCATACAATCATACAAGCACATGCGGAAGCAACTTGTCTGGGTACAGACACTAGAAAGAAAGAAGGATTAACGAAGCCTGTCTATCTACGTAGGCCCTTCACAAGCCTAGATCACCACCTGGGTGGCAAGTCACTCGTCGTCGTCGAGTTCTACGTAGAACCCATCGGAAGGGGCGGTGTTGTCGTCTGAAAACAGTAATTGAAGCAACATGAGTACAAAGGTACTCAGAAAGTCTTACAACAGATCCTACTATACATGTTCATTCTCAAGAAGGTAGTGGAGTTATTGTAGCAAGCCAGCTTTGACTCTTGGCTAAGCTATCCTACGAGACACCACTTGTGAAATAGTTTTCGCACACGAGTCCACTAATCACCATCTCAATACTCCACCGTGGATCCTCCCTCGTCATCCCACGAGAGAGCCATCCGCGGTACTCACACTTATCTTGAGGCTTTTAACAGTATCCATTTACTTGTCTATGAACTGCATAGCGACCAAGTAGTCCTTTACCGCGGACGCGGCTATTCGAATAGTTTTATACCCTGCAGGGGTGTACTTCGTCACACACGCTCTCACCACTTACCGTCGCTACACGACGTGTACTCGGCAACCTTCAAGCGGAAGCCCAACGTTGGTGTCGGCCACAGCCTACCCAAACACTCAAGTCTCTAGTCCAGGTTTATCGCCTATTTAGGTTCCATCCGCAGGGAGTCCGGCCGAGGTTTCCACATACGGCCCCAAATGATGTGTGCAGGGTTCCCGGACACCAAACGGGTGACTCGGTACACCGTGCCACGAGCCTACCGCATCACAGCCCACCCCTTGGTCAGCGCTGTCCACGGCCTCCAGCTTACTACAAGCACCAGAAACTACGTGCAACTCCTGGACAGAGGACAAGGGTGATTAAGAAGCCGAGGGGGTCCATTGGTTTCGACCCAATGCGTGGTAGTAGCTGAATCTTGAATCATGCATACAGATCTCAGTTCTTAGGGACGGTCTCAATGAAACAACCCACCATGTACTCCTACATGGCCTCCCGTCGATACCTTTACCAAATCGTATTCAACACCTCACTCTCATTACCGACACACACTTTCACTCTAGTTCATCACCCTGATGAGCCAGACCTGACACGACTCTAAGCGTAGCAAGCATAGCATTGCAGGAACATAACATGGCTCAATCAACTCCTCCACATGCTAGTGGGTTTCATCTAGTTACTGTGGCAATGACAGGTCATGCAAAGGAAAGTGGGTTCAACTACCGCAACACACAGCAGTTTGAATCGCGTTGTCTTAATGCAGTAAATGAGAGCAGAAGCGAGAGGATGGGTTTGTATCGAAATGATCAACGGGTTGCTTGCCTGACGGAGTGGTGGTGGGATACTGCCCTTCAGTTGGATACTCGTGAATATCCTCGGAGGCAGGACCTACCACAATGAACACATCGAAGCACAATCAACACCAAGCAAGTGCAACAATATGATGCATGCATGAGACATGGCAAAATGGATGTATCTAAGACCAGATGGGTTTGGACTATTTTGAATCAAAGATTCAAATTCCAAGTTCATAAATGGCCCATGTTAGTGCTTTATCTTGTTCTGCATTAAACAGTAGGTTAACTTGCTTAAACATGCATGAAACCAGTACAGATGGATAGAATGGATTTTTCTGATCATTTTTCATATATAACTCTTTTCATTCTGAGCTATAGATTATTTTCTATGATTTTTTGAAGTTTGTGATAATTTCTGGAATTTCCTATATAAGAATAACTCCAGTAATTAAATTGCTTAATACGTCAGTAGTGTATCATGATGACGTCAGCGGTCAATGGGGTCGTCCAGGTCAAACCTGACGTGTGGGTCCCCTGTGTCAGTGTCACTGTTAGGTAATTAAACTAATTAGAATTAACTTAATCCTATCCCAGGTTAATTAGTGGGCGGGTCCCACTTGTCAGTGAGTCTGGGGAGTCAACCCGTGGTCAAACCACGCTGACTCGCCGGCGTTTAGCTGCCGGCGACGTCCAGACGCGGCGGTGGAGTGCGGGATTCCTCCTCCGGCGACCAAATGGACGGCGGAGAGCACCTACGTGTTGCTGGGAGCAAACCGCATCGACTGGTGGTGGTGGTGGAGCTCGGGGTCACCGGAATCGACGCCGGCGACGAGCCGTGCGGCTGCCGGGGTACGGGTGTAGTCGAACCCGTCACTAGAGAGCACGGCGAGGGGCGTGCGATGGTGCTACGGGCTCCTGGCGATGCAGTGGAGCTAATGGCCATGGTGGTGCGACCGTTGGATGGCCGGAGCCTCGTCGGCGACGAGCTCGTGCGGCAGCGCGTGTAGGTGAGCTACGTGCAGTGGCTTCAGAGCTCGAGCGGGAGAATGGAGAGGATAGGGAGGTGGCCAGGCTCACGGTGGTGGCGACAGAGCGGACGGCGAGGTCGGGGGCGAACTGCTGCGGCGGTGACGGCGGAGGGGATCTCCGACGGTGAGCGGCGAAGGCGAGGTCGGAGCGGTGGCTTCGGGGCAAGCGAGCGCTCGGGGCTCGACTTGCTCGAAGGAGAAGGCGACGGCGGAGCTGCTGGACACGGTGGGGCGGTGCGAGGACGACGGTGGCTACGGCTACTCCGGCGAAGTGGCAGCGGCTGCGTCGGCCATGGTGGAGGAAGGCGAGGGAGAGGCGATGGGGGAGAAAGGGGATGTCCAGGGGCTCGGGGGCGCGTCGTGGAGGTCGTCCAGCTCGTCCACGGGCGAGGCGGCAAGCAGGTGGCACCGTGGCGAGCTCGCGCACGCCGGCGTCACCTCTCTGCCTGCTCTGGCGAGAGCAAGCAGCTGACTGGCGCGGGCCAGCACAGTGCTGGGCCGGCCAGTGGGCTGCCAGGTAAGTCCTCTCTGCTTTATGTTTTTTTCTCTTTTTATTTATTTCTGTTCTGTGTTTTGAAATAGTAGTAATACTATTTCATTTAGAAAAATCCTGGAAATATTCAGAGGCACATTTGAAATTATTCTCAACAGCCTAAAAATACTTCCAAGATTATTTGGGCATTTTAAAATATTTGTAGGATTTAAATTGCCCAAATGCAAATACTTATGGCTTGGTGAAAAATCCAGAATAGCCTCCAAAAATATGGAACCATTTTTGGCAGAGGTTTTAGCCAGGACCAAAGATGGTGAACATTTATGGAGGGCATTTCAGGTTAATTGAAAAGGATTTAGTAAACCCTAGTTGTGTTAAGGGGGGTGTTGGGGGTTTCTGGCATCCCCATTTCAAGTTTCTGTGAAAAGTAGACATGATGCAACACTCTAATGCATGAACTAGCTAGGATGTGACAACGGGAATAGGCGAGTTTTTAGGACGAGTGGGGAGGCGCTTGACATTCGTGGCCTTTATAAGGGGATAAGGACACTCTCCCTTTTCCCACACCCTTCTTCATCTCCAGTCCTTCCGTCCTCGAGCTCCAGCGCCCAAACTTTAGTTCTTCCTCGTACGAGAAGGCACTCCAATCATGTCCGGATTCGGAGGTGGAGGCAAGTGGATGGCCTCTTCTGTCAAGAAGAAGGACATCACGGGGCTCCGGGAGGCCGGGTATTTAGCCAAGGAGATTGCTCACCGACTCCCTGCGAAAGGGCAAACCGTCCCTACCCCCGAGCCCAATGAGAGGGTTGTGTTCCTCACACATTTCATCCGCGGGCTGGAATTCCCCCTTCATCCATTTGTCCGTGGATTGATGTTTTACTATGGGTTGGACTTCCATGATCTGGCCCCCAACTTTATACTCAATATGTCAGCATTTATCATTGTGTGCGAGGCCTTTCTTTGCATCCCGCCTCACTTTGGCCTATGGCTGAGACCTTCAATGTGAAACCGAAGGTGGTGAGCGGTCAACAGGCAGAGTGAGGAGGCGCCATGGTGGGCAAAATGCCCAACATCACCTAGCCCGAAGGCTCCTTCGCGGAGACGGTGAAGGGATGGCAGTCAGGGTGGTTTTACATCACCGAGCCGCGTGATGCCAATTGGGTAGCAGCCCCTGAATTTCGATCCGGAGTTCCGATGCGGCTCACTTCCTGGCAAGAGAAGGGCCTAACCTGGGGATCCCTAGACTAGATAACTGGGCTCCAGACATGCGTCCAGAGCATGATAACCAAGCAGATCAAGCTTTTGAATGTGATCCAGGTCATGCTCATTCGCCGGATCCTTCTGTGTCAACGCCGGACTCGCTATTTCTGGGAGTACGACCCCGCCGAGCACCAGACGCTGCGAGGGCTCTTCGGCACAACGCACGAAGGCATCTGGAAAGCGCTCTTCAAGGCGGGCGAGACGCCCCTGCCCACAACTAAAAATCGCGGGCTTAGCTCAAAGAGCCAGGCCAATTCGGTAAGTCTTTTAATGCTTTCGAGGTATACCCTTCACCAGCATATTTTGAGGATGGATACTGAGCTTCTCCATCTATTTTACCAGGCCTGGATCGAGGTGGCGGAGCAGATTAGCTGTCCGGCTCCACTTCCTGAGGAGGAAGAATTCCCACTTCTGACGAAGATGTTGTTTCCGGTGCCGTATGACGTGCCGGAGAAGACGGCCAAGAAAGCGGCCAAAGGGGCCAAGAAAGGCCCTTACCAAAAATGCACTCTGCACATGTCATCCGAGGACGAGACTTCCTCTTCATCCGATGACGACGACGAAGAGGAAGAAGAAGAAAACGATTCCCCACCTGAGGTGGGGAAGAAGAAGAGGGCGGCTCCCCCGGATCCGTAGGCGAAAGCGCCCAAGAAGGTCAAAGGCTCCCAAACGGATAACTCCGTGTGGGATATTGATAGCTGTCTGGAACGACCTCGCCGGACCAAGCCTCGGGCCGCTTCGTAAGTACCAGAATCCGCAAACGTATGGCCTTCCTGTTTTATAGTATTGACATATTGTAAGCCTTGTTACTGCAGTAAGGCACGTGATGGCTCCCCGTAGTCCTCGACTGAGGATTCGCTGGGCTCGAAGGAGAGGGCTAGCACATCTCCACCACCTGCTCATTCCGTCTCACCCAAGGGTAATGACGAGGTGGTGTCCAAAAAGACTTTCCCAGGCCGGGGGAGATTCCGGAGATCATCGAGGTGACGTCCCAAGATGATTTTTCGGCCGCCGGACATGTGGGGAAAAGAGTCCCCATGGGAACTGGTGACGGGGCCCGAGTTCCCTTTGGACCTCAGCCGGATACCATTCGGAGATCTACATGGCTCCAGGGTCCAGCGAATGGCATTCCCTTCAAGGAGGGAATGTGCCTGTTCCACCGGTGACCTCTGTCCAACCAGAGGCGCCGGATAATCTGCTGGAGGCGCTACGAGGCGCCTCTATTGTGGATGAACATCGTGTCCTTATGGACACGGTGATAGAGAAGGTTCAGTTCGTCAAAAGTGGACTGACCGAAGCCTGCACTAGCCTTCTAACGGGCTTTGAGGTAAGTGATTGTAAAAAATATCACAGTATAGACAGTAGCCCCTGATGCTCTGTTTGGTGTTTGTGAAGAAAAGCCGAACAGAGGATCGAGAAGAAATATCGCAGGAGTCTAACATGAGTTGTCTATGTGAATAAGCAGGTATCGCTGAAGGCAGCCACTACTCATGCTGCGGAGGTCTCCGGACTGAAGCATAAACTAGAGCGGGACGAGGAGGAGCTCGGCCTTGTGAAGAAGCAGCTGGAGGATAACCAAGGTATGCAATAACCTGTAGGTATATTTGTAGAAAATGAAGAGTCCGAATGGACTAAATTGTCATAAACTTTATTAGGGGCCACGACCGAGGTGGCAGCCCTTAAGAAGGCACTAGCCGAGGCCGAGGACAAAGCGGCCAAGGAACGCACCTCGCGCGAGAAGCATGAGGCCCGGGTTGGCGAGGCGCAGCAACAGCTCTAGGGCGCGATAGAGAGATTTGAGTCCCTGGAGCTCGATTGTAAGGCGCAAGAGTCCGAATTGGCGAAGGTCCGCCAGAGCGCACAGGATGCACGAGCCGAAGCCCAGAGCACCCTTTAGGAGATTCAGGCGGCCAAGATGATTACAGCGGGTAAGTCTTTCACCATGCATAGCAAGTATATTGAAGAAACGTTCCTTGTACTTATCCTGAATTTGGATTTTCCAGGGGCGTTTGCGGATCTGCCGCACAGTGTATCGGATGCTGCCGAGTATTACAGAGCCGAGGAAGGGATGTCTACAGAGAAGCTATTCTGGTCCCAACATCTGGGATCCGAACATCCAGTACCGTTCAGCGACCAGCTAAAGCAGTTGGTCGAGCTGCATAGGTTGGCGGAGCTAGCCATGAAGGACCTGATAGTCCGGATGTGGCCTACCGATCCTATACCTAGCAACTACTTTGGACTTGTGCAGCGGCTTGTGCGTGCCTGTCTGCGGCTCGAAGCCGTGAAGCGGTTGGTCTTCATTGAAGGTGCGCGTATGTCCTTTGCCCGCGTCAAGATGCATTGGGGGAAGCTGGATGCCAAGAAGCTGATGACCGAGGGACCGCCGGAGGGCAAGGAGCATCGTCGACCTGAGCACTATTTTGACGGTGTTCTGGAGGGGTCACGCCTTGTGGCGGAGCAATGTTCGAAGGATGTTATATTCCCATGAGAACATGTGTATTACCGTGTTCTGTAATATGGAACGATGATATTATGTAGTATAATGTTTATGATTTAAATTTTAGCTCTTGTGCGGCCGTGTATTAAATCTGAGGGTTCACCAGTCATCGGCTTCTGCCCCCACGTAGATAGTACGGGGGTGTTCGGGATAAATCTAAACACTCTTTACTCCAAATTTTGGTCCTTAGAGGAGGTGTTTAGCAAACGAACAAGGCAATCAGACTATGCGGCATTTACTGCCCTCACTTAGCCATAGGAGACAATTAATAAAGTTGGTGAAGCCCCTAGTGTTCGGAAGGCCGAATTAGGGGCGTTATACATGCCTAATCGGAAGAACCAATTCTTTGCAAGAAGCGGAAAAAATCTCCAACGATTTGGAACCTCTCGAAAAGCTGACCGGCTCTCGCCGCATCATGACAGTCAGTTTTTGGCTTTCTCTACTGAGGTGCTCATCCGGAAGAACCAGGACACAATCGCAGTGGTTCTCCCTTTACTACCCTAGATGTAGCGGAACATAAGGTAGTAAGCACAGGAGCCGGGCAACCCAACTATTGACCAAAGACATGATTCGGAGCCGATGCATATAATGCTATAAGTTCGTGGTGCCGAACTATACTGTAAAAGTGTTCGGACTTTTATTGCCATGATGCGGGGTGTAATGAAGCCCCTAGCGTAGTAATACGTACCATGATGTACGTGTGCAATGAGTAATTAATACCGAGGTGAGGAAACGGGAAAATGAAGTAATAAGCTGACGCTACCGTGTATTCACCATTGTGGTGTAACTAGTACATCGAGGCGTACTTTGTACAAGTAATGTGATAAGCAAGTAAATCTATTTAACACGCCGCCACCAAGGGCGAGCTACATGCGAGTATAAAAAGCCATTATGGCCATAGTTTAGTAGAGACCACCTGGGGATTCCCTTGTAAGCCATAGCTCCCTGCCTCCTTGGTGTGTTCTGCTGGCGGGTTGTCCGTGTAGTCCTCGAAAAGAGAAGAAAACCCGTAAAAAATTAAAAGCATGCGGATCCCAGGGCCGGTCAAGCCGTACTGTGGATTGCGAATGGGGTATGCCTCCGTCAGTACCCATGGGGTTTCGAGTGCGTAATTGTGTACGCGTGGTACGAATGCCACTACCTCATTGAGATTGGGACGGAGGCCGAATTGCTAGTTGAGCTCTTGACGAGCCGCGCCGTCCTGTTGCAGCGTAGTCCGGAACCTCTTAATGATGTCCGAGGGCTCGACAGCCATACTATGGTGCTGCTTGAGAAGGCCGTCCTGTGCCTCTGCTGCTAGGGCGGCGGTGTGCTCCTCTGTTCGAAGGGAGCGTTCTGTATTGCCATTGACTATTATGACGCCGTGTGGACCGGGCATCTTGAGCTTGAGATAAGCATAGTGTGGCACTGCGTTGAATCTAGCAAACATTGTTCGTCCCAGCAGCGCATGATAGCCGCTGCGGAAGGGGACGATATCGAAGATTAACTCTTCGCTTCGGAAGTTGTCCGAGGAACCGAAGACCACCTCCAGCGTGATTGAGCCCGTACAGCGGGCCTCTACGCCTGGTATGACTCCTTTAAAGGTAGTCTTTGTTGTTTTTATTCGTGAGGGGTCAATGCCCATTTTCCGCACTGTGTCTTGATAGAGCAGGTTGAGGCTGCTACCACCGTCCATCAGGACTCGTGTTAGGTGAAACCCGTCAATGCTTGGGTCGAGGACTAGTGTGGCTGAACCGCCATGGCGGATACTGGTTGGGTGATCTCGACGATCTAAAGTGACCGGGAATGATGACCACGAATTGAATTTAGGGGCAACTGGCTCTACCGTGTAGACGTCCCTAAGTGCTCGCTTACGCTCCCTTTTGGGGATGTGCGTAGCATATATCATGTTCACCGTTTTCACTTGAGGGGGAAATTTCTTCTGCCCTCTGGTGTTTGGCTGTCGGGGCTCTTCGTCATCGTCCTTGCTCTATGATTCCCCTTCCTTGTTTCCGTTGTTTATCTTGGTAGCTTGTTTGAATACTCGGCAATCTCTGTTAGTGTGGCTGGCCGGTTTGTCTAGGGTGCCATGTATCTGGCAAGGACGATCGAGTATGCGGTCCAAGCTGGATGGTCCTCCGCTGCTCCTTTTATAGGGCTTCTTATGCTGGCCGGACATGGAGCCACAGAATTCGGTGTGAACTGTAGTGTCATCGGTGTTATCGTGTGACACCCAAATTTTTTTTGGATTTTTCAAAAAAATTTATTTGACTTGAGGGAGGTGAATTAAAAATTTTCTTCAAAAGGACCCTTCCTTTCAAATATTTTTCTCAGGACAAGAGTTTTATTTGGATTCACCCAAGACTTGCTTTTGGTCTTAGAGGTCCTTGCCTTTTTATTTGAACTCAAGACAAAATACTTTTCACTTGAGAAAAATGCCTTTTGAAAATCTCTTTGAAAATGCACTATGGCTTTTGGATAAATCCTTTGCCACTTTCAACATTTCTCTCTTGCCATGGCCTTAGTGAAAATCCACTCTCCTAAACCTTCCCTCACCTTTTGATCATGATTTGCATCAAATCCAGCAAGTTGAACCTCCCCATATGATTATTTTTCCATTTAAATCATATTCAAACAAATTTCTGTCTTCTATTCTAGCCATTGGTGATTTACAAAGGAACTCCACTTTCTGTTTTGATTTTTGCCCCCAAACCTTTTTCCCTTCCTAGTCCCTTGAACCCTCAACCAAGATCCATGAAGACCCACTGGTCTTCAGTTCAAATTTTTCAAACTACACTTGCTGCAAGTTCGGACCAGATTTGTCAAATGTGGTGAAGTTCATTCAAATCTTTCTCCAAAAATTCCAAGTAAAATCAGGCAGCCTCTGGGTGCATTGAGTGGTCACCTCACCAAGTCTCAGCCCCAGGAATTTTTTTCTCATTTCCAAATCATTCTGTCGAACACCTGCAGTGCATTGTCAAAATCAGGTTCAGTAAAGTTCAGAGAACATTTCAGTGCACTGTCGTTTTCTTCAGAACCCGACGTCGATCTCGCCAGTGCCGCTGTGTCGCCGTGTTCCCTGTCCCCTCCCCCTTGTCCCCTGCACCGCACGAGCGTCTGGCACCTTGCGGACGTCGGCGACGAGCAGCAGAAGGTGCGCCGCCCCGTGACCGACGCCAGCGGCGGCTTTGCGGCCGCCAGAGAGAGGCGCGGCGCTGACGACGCCACCCAGCGCCGCCCAAGCCACCGGAGCTCGCCGCGTGGCCTTCCAATCCCAGAACACGCTGCCACTCTCGTCGTCAACCGCAGGGCGCGGAGCACGCTCTCTGCCGCCGTCATGCCCGTGCGGCCACCCCACCGTGGACCGGCGCCGTTACGCCAAGACCAGCCGGGATTAGCGGGGGAACGACACCAGTAACTTCCACTGATGCTGCCTGGCCACTCAAACCTCCTGCCAATCCACTGCATCGCCGTAATTGCTCGTCGGAGATTCTCCGTTCACGGCCACCCCGTCGATCCGCCTATAAATAGAGGCCCCGAGCTTCAACTCGAACCCACACCACCTCTGCACTCCACCTTGAGCACGCCTAGCCACTGGAAGAGCCCCGAGGAGGTCTCCTTCCTCAACTCCGGCCGCCGCGACCCGCCACGGGATCCAGCTCGATTCGCTCCCGTGCGTGCGCCTCTGCCTCCCATCTCTTGCCAGTAGCTTCACTATGCATCCCTCCTTCTGACCCGCGCTTCAATTCGAAGTTTGCAGCCCTCCACCGGAGTTCTCCAACATCACCCGAGCCGCCGTCCGCCGAAGAAAGTGTCGCCGTCGACGTGGTGCTCCCTGTTGGTCGAGTCCACCACCCACCGACGCGGAAGAACACGCTGAAGCTCTTGGTACCCTCCGATCTTCCTGACTCACCGTGGTTCGACGCCGGCGTCCACCGCAGTCTTTGGGCGCCGGCGAGCTTTTTGAACCTGACATGTGGACCCCCCATGTCAGCCTCTGTTCTATTCTCCCTCGAACCGTTTTCTGTTGGCGCCTTCGGTCAAAATACGCTTTCCCTCTTTAGCTAGCGCATTTCTTTCCGAAGCGTTTTCTGGTTTCTCAGTTTAAACCCTAGAACTTTTCTGTTTCATTACAGATGAGTCCCTGGACAGAAACCTTTATAACTTTTTAATAAAAAGGGATTTTTGAGTGATTCTTTTTCTGATAGTCTTAAAATTTTGTCTAGTTTTTTATGAGATTTATTTGGAAAAAATTTGGAGAGATTTTTATGCACGCGTTGGTTTTCACGTTATTGCCCGTTTTCGTTATTGCCGTAGGTTCCGGAAGAGGTGACGGAGCCGCGAACTTCGCGGAGCTAGACTCTGACTTCTCCGAACCAGGCAAGCATGTTTGAACCTTTGATATGATAGGTGTTTTGCATGTTTGCGTGAATGTTTGTGTGTGGCATATGAGTATCGGTGAGTTCCCCGTTGCTTGCGAGGCAACTACCCGTATGTTCCAAAGTTGCGATGATCTCTGGTGAGAGATGGCCTAATCATGTGGTGACATGAAGGGCAGCAAGGTGGTACTATTGTAGCATACCAGCCTTGCGTCATCCGACAAATCCCGACGTTAACGTGGACGGAGCCACGTTATCGTTCTTTTCCCTTCCGTGCTACCACATGTTTCTTTTGCCAGGATGCGGTTTAGTAAGTTGGTAACCTCTTTCCGTGTACACACCAAATAGAGGGCCCGGGATGATGGTACCTTGGCCCAGGATTAAAGCCAGTCACCGGTCAGGGGGCATGGGTGTTTCCGGTTGGGACCGAGAGGGGGGCACCCCCTTAGAGCGCGCGTATAGAAATTTGATCCCATGCTACGCGAGGTTGTAGCCTCCCCGTCTCAAGGTTTTTCTTGAACGTTGCCGAGGGTGATCCCTGGCTTCGGAAGATTGAAAGGGTGTGTACTGGTTAGACGTGTTTCTTCCAAACACCGTAAACGGAACTAGTCCCTGTGACTACTGAAATCTGTTGGCTGTGGTTAAGTACAAACTCTGCAGAGTCAAATTCTTCCAAGTCATCGTATCCATGATCAAGTAGTGAAGTCAGTATATCCCTATCTATCCGCGTGGAAAACTTGTCTCCCGGTGAACAAGCTCAAGTGGTGAATCCAATTTAATTATTATTACTGAGGATGGACTAACCTTATATTTGTCTCGTACTTGTAATAATTTATAATCCCGAGCTACCGAATTATTGAGCTACAATATAAACCCTTTATGTGATGTCGCTCAGACGTCCGACTGTGGCGTGTTTTTGTTTCTTACTTTAAATATAAGCCCTTTATGTGATGTCGCTCAGACGTCCGACTGTGGCGTGTTTTTGTTTCTTACTTTAAATATAAGCCCTTTATGTGATGTCGCTCAGACGTCCGACTGTGGCACACATTGCCTTTATTTTCTGTTATAAGCCCTTTATGTGGTGTTGCCCCGACGCCCGACTGCGGCATTATTATTCTTGCAGTTTCCTCTCGAGGAGTCATTCAGACCCTCGTTTGGCACCAGTATTACTATTCTTGCAGCTTCCTCTCGAGGAGTCATTCAGACCCTCGTTTGGCACCCAGTATTTATTATCTCTATGCCTGAACGCACTGGTTAATCTGTACATATGCTCCATGTTTACATTTGTTATATCTTATGTCCGAACTGTCTTGCGAGTACTTTCATAGTACTCACCTGGCTTGTTGTTTTGGCCAGATGTTGACGAAGGCGATCTCTTGGATGAAGGGTTTGATAGTACGTCCCACGCCTAGAGGAGTCCCAGTCAGTTCTGTGCGATCCCGGATATTGGTCAGTTGTATTATATACGCTTCCGCCACCCGTAATAAGTCTCCTCGAGCCTCACTCCGACGCTCGAAGAGCTGTAGTCTTCATGAGTCATATCACTCGCTTCGCGGTGATATTTCCGCCTCCGTTATTATCGTGAGTTAGTAGTTATGCCACCCTATCCGCCATCTTGTTTTATCGGCGTGCATGTAATAAATTGTTGGGCAGTCTCTGCTCAACCTTGTATTATATTTCAGTAATCCTGGTATTTTTCTTCTGTGACCAAGATATTGTCTACCAGTGAGAAGGAATTCTTCCTTACTGATCCGTAAAAGGGATTGGTCTCTCAATAATTATTTTTTTGAAAAACCGGTCGTGACATATCGCCATTGCTTCGGCGTTTGTGTCTGTTGCGCTGGAGCTTGTCGGTGCTGCTTTTGGCCTCGGAGGGGCCTGTTTCGTTGGCTGTTTATACTGCGAGCCATCCAACTATCCTCTCCCACGCAGAAGCGGGTCATAAGTGCCTTGAGGACTGCCATGGACCTCGGCTTTTCTTGGCCGAGGTGGCGGGCGAGCCATTCGTCCCGGATGCTACGCTTAAAGGCCGCTAGGGCTTCGGCATCCGGACAGTCAATGATCTGGTTCTTTTTAGTTAGGAACCTAGTCCAGAATTTTCTGGCTGATTCTCCGGGTTGTTGAACAATGTGGCTTAAGTCATCGGCGTTTGGTGGCCGGAAATATGTTCCCTGGAAGTTGTCCAGGAAGGCTTCCTCCAAGTTCTCCCACCTGCCGATAGAATTTTCAGGCAGGCTGTTAAGCCAGTGCCAAGCTGGCCCTTTGAGCTTTAGTGGGAGGTATTTAATAGCGTGGAGGTCATCTCCTCGAGCCATATGGATATGGAGAATAAAATCCTCGATCCATACTGCAGGATCGGTTGTGCCGTCGTATGATTCAATGTTGACAGGCTTGAACCCCTCAGGGAATTCATGATCCAGTACTTCGTCTGTGAAGCAAAGAGGGTGTGCGGCGCCTCTATATCGGGCCGCGTCGTGGCGTAGCTCTGACGGAGTCCGTCTGCGGTATTCGGCCCAGGTGTGGTTAGATTTATCACGTCCGAATAGGTAGCCGTCGTCGTGCCTCGAGGCACGCCCTCACGATCCGTAGATCGATCTTGTATGTCCTGCTCTATCGTCCAGGATCTGCCGGAGGACGTACGTGTGACCCCGAACTCTTCCGTCTCTATTTTTATGAGGCGGTGGGGCAGGCTGTTGTGCGGCCTGAGTTGCCGCTTTATCCTGGCCGCGGGGTGGCCGGTCGGCCACCCTGTCTCGACCATGTGGTGGTCGTTACGCATTACGCAGGGGAGATGTGTGCTCCGGTGCTTCCTCATTGAATTGAGGTAGCAATCTGCATTTTGGGTAGCTTTTTGTTGGGCGCCTGAGGCCGTATTGTTTGGCTGTCAGGACATCAGTCCACCTGTCGACGAGCAGATCTTGTTCAGCTTGAAGTTGTTGCTGTTTCTTTTTCAGGCTCCTCGCAGTGGCAATGAGCTGGAGCTTAAAGCGCTCCTACTCTAGAGGATCCTCAGGCACGATGAAGTCTTCGTTGCCGAGGCTTGTCTCCTCCTCGGAGGGCAGACGGTAACTATCGTCCTTCGAGTCATCTTCTATGGCCTGTTCATCAGGGTTGTCTTGCCTGTTGTCGTGTTCCTCCTGTTCAGATGTAGCTCTGACAGGGTCTTCGTTGTTTTCGGCGTTGCCCGGAGTACTATTTTCTCCGATGCCGGTATTGCTATCTTTTGAGCGGCGAGGCTTAGAACGACACTTGGGGCGTCGATGCTTGGACTGCGTCTCAGAGGTTTTATTCGCATCTGGCTCTTCATTGTCGTCGCCAGATCCTTTTGGTGTATCAACCATGTACACGTTGTACGAAGAGGTAGTCGTCCAATGTTCGGTGAATGGCGGGTCTTGGCCTTGCTCCATATCAGCATCGTCGTCCATACCGTCAATGTCTTCGGAGCTATAGTCAAGCACGTTGGTTAAGTCATCGACGGTGGCTATGAAGTGGGTGGCGGGTGGGAAGCAAAATTCCTCGTCATCCGCCTCTAATTCAAACCGAACATAGTTCGGCTGTGAGTCCTCCTCCAAGGATAAGTTCTTTAAAGAATTTAGTATGTCACCAAAAGGTCAGTGCTGGAAGAAGTCTGTGGCGCCAAATTCGAAAATCGATAACCGATCCAGCTCGGTGTCCGCAGGTGCGCCTGATCTGGAACGTGTAGCCGAAAACGAGTTTGGAGTTCCATTGACGCGGGTATTGCAGGATGTCGAGTCCGTGTGCGGCTCCAACGCCGTGGACCTTATGGCCTCGAAGGGCACGATCTGCTTTGGTTCTGAGGCCGTTGCAGCAACAGGATCCATCTCCTGGGTGTGATCCGATGACAGATTTAAGTCGTGTTCATCGGAGGGAGGGGGAGCGACTTCCGTAGTCTTGAATCCATCGGAGATCAAGTCTCCGTGATTATCCGCGACGTAGTTCAAGCTTCCAGATCTGACCTGATGGCCAGGGGCGTGACTATCGACCTGCTCCCGATGGCCAAGCGAGTTGGCCCGCAATACGAAGTCGCCGAACACAAAGGTTTGTCCGGGGAGGAGGGTTTCTCCCTGAATGGCGCCATTACTGACGATCGAAGGGGCCATCGAGTCCTTTGCTGACGGCACAATGGAACTCTCAATGAAAGCACCAATGTCGGTGTCAAAACCGGCGGATCTCGGGTAGGGGGTCCCGAACTGTGCGTCTAGGATCGATGGTAACAGGAGACGGGGGACACGATGTTTACCCAGGTTCGGGCCCTATCTATGGAGGTAATACCCTACCTCCTACTTGATTGATCTTGATGAATATGAGTGTTAGAAGATTTGATCTACCGCGAGATCGTAATGGCTAAACCCTAGAAGCCTAGCCTATGCGTATATGATAATGAATGTGTCCTATCCGGACTATGCTCTCTTCTTTATATAGACACCGGAGAGATATAGGATTACATGGGGTCGGTTACATAAGAAGGAATCTTCACAGCTGGCAGCCTAGCTTGCCTTCCACGCCAAGGAGAGTCCAATCCGGACACGAGTATGGTCTTCGGTCTTCATGTCTTCACAGCCCATCAGTCCGGCCCATAGATAACAGACCGGACGCCCGAGGACCCCTTAGTCCAGGACTCCCTCAACGACGACCACCATCAAGACGAGGGGCTGGGGGCTTTCAGGAGCCGCGTGCTATCGCCTGCATCTTGGGCGGAGCTCAAGCCCCAGCTTCGCAGCGTATCTTCAAGCAGTTTGCTCGCGAGGTGAATGCAGTCCTCCCCAAGCTCGAGGCCACGCGCCCGCTCAGATGGTCCAAGTGCCCCATCACGTTCAGTTTGGCAAATCAGCTCAAGTGTGCAGCTACCACTGGCGCCCTCCCAATGCTTTGTTCATCAGCAATGTGCAAGTTACCAAGACCCTCATCGACGGCGGCTCAGGGCACAACGTCCTGTCCGTCGACACGTTCGACAACCTCCAAGTGCCCTACGACCAGCTTCAGCCTACCAAGCCTTTCTCAGGGGTGACCGACGGTTCCACCACACCGATAGGGCAGGTCCGCCTCCCTGTCACCTTCGGAGAGCGCAACAACTACCGCACCGAGCTCCTCGACTTCGACGTCGCCTACATCCGCCTGCCATATAATGCGATCCTCGGGTACCAAGCCCTGGCCAAGTTCATGGCGGTGACCCATCACGGCTACAATGTCCTCAAGATGCCGGGAAGCGGCGGAATCCTCACAGTCCCGTGCGAAGAAAGAGGTGCAGTGTGCTCCCTCGAGCGTGCCTTCAAAGCTGCAGCAATCGACGACCCCGACAGCAAGGGCGAGCGCCCTCCTGAAGCCACCCCCAAGAAGAAGAAGCAGCTGCACCGTGCAGGGCCTCAGGCAAGCGGCGCCTCGTCAGGATCGGCGCCCGCACCTGGGGCGCCTCCCTCCATCGCATAGGAAAGCGCACCCAGTGCCCCTCTCGGGCAGGGCTCGGGGGCTCTCTTCTGGAGGGCCTCAGACTTTGCCAACATCATGAGGGAGGCGCCTGGGCACCACTTGGAGGCGTGCTTCATGGCACGTTTCCCTCGGGAGGACACAGGGCAAGGAGCGCCCCACCGTTTAGGAGTTCATCACCAAGACCACTCAGGAACTGCAAGACGCAAGAGCCATGCGCGGCGGCCGCCACGCAACAGGCGCAGCTCCCCATCCAGGCGAGGATGCCGGGCTATGCGTCTGCATCGACGTCCCAGGGCTAAACAGGGCCGCATCTCAGGAGCTTTTCTAGCCTTCGCGCGTGGGATGCTACGAGGGCCCAGCTCACAGCTACGTTCGCATGCCTTTTGGCCTGCCGAGCGTGGCGTCTGCCTATCAGCGCAACCTGCAGCGCGCCCTGGCGACTCAGGAGGCCAGGCATCACGCCGTCCTGACGGAGATGGAGACGGTCCTCAAGGAATCACCAGGACCCCCAGAGCCTCCCGAGGCTCAGGGCCCCAGTGGCTCGTGAGGAGCAACCCCTTCGCCGCGTACCTTCAGCTGCCTCAACTCTCCTTCATCAACAGAATCAGGTGACATTTTCCAAGTTTATTTAGCTGGGAACGCCCTCAGGGCTGCATCATTCCCAGGCCGCGTGGGTCCATCCCTGTGGCATGTCCTTTTATGTCTTTTGTTTACCTTGCTGGGGGCGCCCCTCAGGCTGCATCATCCCCAAGCCGCTCGGGCCTGACCCAGTGGCATGTTTCTTCCCTGCATTTACTTGAGCCTGTTGTTTCCCATGCTTAATCTACCTATGACTATTACCTGCTTGATTCTCACCCGCCACGGGGGCTACTCACGCTGGCACGACGCATGTGCTAGTATCCGTCCCTGCAACGTCGACAAACCTGAGCGGCTGAGCTCTGGCTTGTGGCACGCCCCGCGCACGTCACCTCACCAGGCCCTCAGTGCCATCATTCCCTCGCGAAGCAACCAGTGGCAGACCGGCAACCGTAATGGCAAACTGTGTTTCTCCTTGTGCTGGCTTGCAGGAATCTCCTGAGGATAACAGCAGGTGGCACCGCGAGCTCCCTCTTTGCCCATGTAGTCTGCTTGCGCGTTAAAAGGGGGGCTCCTGAGCATCGCGACTCAGGAGCTCCTACCTGCTCTCCAGCCCTCACCCCCTGGCCTTGACCACGACACGCGACATGGCATCACTACAAAAAAAATACACTTCCGTGATGATACGTGTTTGTCACAGTAGGTCGCGTTTTTTGTCATGCATATACATCCATGACAAATTTATGACAGAATCAAGATAGTCATACCTGTGCTGTCGTAGATGTGTTCCATGACATTACCAAAATTATCATCACGGAAGTGTCCACTTCCATGACGATAAATCGCGCATCATAGAAGTGCTTTCGTCAAGGGTGACCGACACGTGGCATCCACCGTAACGGAACGCCGTTAAGCTATCGGGTCGGGTTTTGGATCCAATAACCCGTTAACAGCCCCGACCAATGGGGATTTTCCACGTGTAAAATCATCATTGGCTAGAGGAAACACGTGTCGGCTCATCGTTGGGACAGATGTCATCCACTCACTGGACAGAAGGCGCCTATGATACGTCGACACGTGGCATGGCCCAACAGTGGCCCATTCCTGTGAAAAGGCCGGCCTGTTTGACTTGGTCAAAAGCTGGCGGGCTGGCCCATGGAAAGCCTGTTAACGGCCTATTTGCATATAGCCCATTTACATCCCGCTAACCCTAGGCCCGTTACGCCCTATCCGAATTAGGCCCAGTAGCGTCATCTGGGCCATCCAATATGATTCCAGCCCATTTTCACTTCTGGCCCATGTATAGCCCATGACGTCTTTCGGCCCATATGAGGCCCTTTTTAACTCTTGGCCCATTAGCGGCCCGTGGTCAAACTGGCCCGTAATGAACAGTGTATTACTTTACACCCATTAACGGCCCGTCGTGAAACTGGCCCGTAATAAACAGTGTATCACTTTATACCCATTAACAACCCGTTATTCCGTTGGGCCGTTTCCAGCCCAAGTTAACTTTCGGCCTTCTGAGGGCCCATTTATTCTTGGGCTCATTTGCAGCATTCGGTTACTTACAGCCCGTTACTGTCATTTTTTGCTTGTGGGCCAAATTCAGCCCGTCGTTACAGTCGGCCCACTTGTGGACCGTTAGTCTGTTGGGCCATTTTCATAGCATCACCAAATACGGCCTATTAACGATGGCCCGTTATGGTCGGCTCATGAACGGATGATTCCAACTCTAGCCCGTTTACGGCCATAATGCGGTCTGTTTGGCCCATGTTTGGTCAATCGATCATACGGCCCGTATAAGGCCCATTGATGATACGGCCCGCAGAAGGCCCATTGTTTCTACGGCCCATAGAAGGCCCATTATTTCTATGGCCCGTAGAAGGCCCACTATTTCTACGGCCAGTAGGAGGCCCAGTGTCACTACAGTAAATATTAGCCCATGGTTATTGTGGCCTAGTTTTAAAAAATAGGTTATTGCAGCCACTAGCTAATCGCGGAAAAAGAACTGCAATGACTACAAGCAAACAAAGAAACAAGACAACAAGGAAATAAATAAGCAAGCAACTAACGCTAGGCTATCACGACTATTACACATATTACATCCACTGGGCATCAAAGTTCGCCACCAGTGCAAATATAGGGAACAAAGCAGCATATCATATACACTGGTTGTCAAAGTTGGCGACCAGCGCAAATAAACGCCGCAACAAAACAAATCCAGAACTGGAACCACTTCAGAAGATCTCAAGAAACAATATCCTGGGTACCCATAATGCTGGCAAGATGCTTAGCAAGCTTATTAACTTTCTCTTGTTTGGCGCTTAAATCCTCCAACGCTTGCTGTTGCACCAGAAAATATGCATCTGAATTCTGCAGGGACTTCCTCAGTCCTTCAGCTTCCTGTCGCAGCACATGTGATCGATGTCTTTCAACTTGAAGTTGAGACTCAAGAAGACGAACTGATTCAGGCAGCGAGTTCGAAGAGCTTGTGCCAGTAGTAGTGGCCAGTAACTCGAACACTACATCAAGACAAGACTTTTGGGTTCCCTCACTGTCGTCAAGATAGTTTTTATCAGCTTTCTTGTAGACCAACAGGGATGTCTCACTCTCTTGAACCTTATCTGCATTACTTCCTTTACCATTAGATAACGCGGTACTGTTCTCCAATATTTTGTCCGCATTCTAAAAGAGAAACAAGCAGACACATCACATGTTTACCATGTTGTATATGAAACTCATTTTGGTAAATGAGTTCAGTAGTAAAGTGGACAGGATAACAGCATGAAACAAACATATATCTATGTACCATGGTCACTTTATGGTCTATACCATTCTAGTTTTTGTTGCCAAATCAAGATAGAGACACAGTTCAAATAATATTTGTTCAAGACAAAGCAGAATAGACAGAATATAAGTGTGGGTAACTATAGAGCAATAACAACACTTGTAATGTGCATGACATGAGAACATAACTGTTTATTCAATTGAAACTGAAATCAACATAGAGCAGGTTACAACAGCAAACCAGTTAAAGAAACAGGTTTAAAACATACCTGTTGCGCCATTGGAGTTTCAATTCCATCCTTCAAATTTGAAAATAGTCGGTACGAGTAAATACAGTAATGCAAGAGCAAAGGAGTATGAACCATAGCTACAGAACCTGACCTGAGAACAAATCTTCTTCTCCTTTAAGCGTTGAGTTGGCATTCGGAGTGGTGGTCCTTGTGCTTTGGGCACTGCAGTTCCCTTACTAACTGCTCGTGTTTGGGTGCTCTGTGGTGGAGACGGTGATGTGTCAACTGGAACTGGGTTACTATCTGCCGGGGTTGGGGTTAGAAGGGGTGTAGCTGGTTCTCTGTCCAACTGGGTAGGGGTACAATCTGCGAGAGTCTGGGTTATGTGTGGTGGATCTGGTCCTTGGGCAAGTACAACCGTGGTTCTATCTGCATCAACTGGTAGCACTATGTTTTCTTAAGACCGTGTTGTTACTCCCTTAGATACTGCCATCACGCTCTCCAATTCAAATGGCTGATAAACAAGAAAAGTAATTGAAAGTATAGACATTGTATGATAGACAGGTGCAATGGATAGTGGGGAATAAAAGAGGGCATGAAATAATTCATATTTATGTTGTGTAACCAAACAGGATAGCATGACACAATTTCACATATATGATGGCTAACTAAATAGGATAGCATGACACAATTTCACATTATGATGGCTAACTAAAAAAGATGGAAAGACATAGTTCAAAATATGAGACTATGTAAACAGGATGACATGACATAACTATATAATGTGTTTATTAAATAGGTTGGCATGCCATAATTCACATACATTCACGGATAGAATGACATAATTCAAAATATGATGACTGTAAACACTAAAAACGATGAGATGATATAACTATATGATGTCTTTATTAAATGGGTTGCCATCCATAATTCAGATAGATGATGTGTATGTACTATGTAAACATGATGGCATGATATAATTCAAATATATGATTTATATAGTAAGGAAGTAAGCAGATGGCAATCCATATATGATGTAAAAACTAAGCAATGCAAGACAACATGCATGACATGGGTAATATAACCGTGCCAAGTTTGAGCATAGACCTCAGGGGGGAAATAGGACTGGTCATCAGTCTCTGAATCCTCCTCTGAGGAGCTCTTTGTAACCAGCAAGATGTCTGCTTCAGCAGGTAGCATTGTCTGCTCTGAATACCTTGTTTTTGCTCCAGACACTTCCATCACCGCTTCAAATGGCTGATGCACAGGAAGAGTAGTTGAATATACAAACGTTGTCGACAAATGGAACACGTAATACAAAAAAATGATAGCATGATATAATTCACATACATGATGATTGGCTAAACAGCATGGCGTTGCATAATTCACATATATAATGCCTTTGCAACAAGATAGCATTGCCTAATTCACATATATAAGGTCTTGCAACAAGATGGCAATGCATAATTCACATATATGGTAATTAGACACTGAACAGGTGGCATTCACACAAAGCATGTCTAAACTAATCAAATGACGTAGCAATGCGAGACACCATATGCACGATATGAGCAACATAACCCTGCCAAGTTAGAGCATACACCTCGGGGGGGGGGGAATAGGACTGGTCATCTATCTCTGAATCGTCCTCCGAGGAGCTATCCGTAACCAGCGAGATATGCGCTTCGTCAGAGAGCATAGTCTGCTCTAAAGACCTTGTTTTCACTCCAGAATTTGCCATCACCGTGTCAAATGGCTGATGCACACGAAGAGCAGTTGAATGTACTAACATTGTTGAAAAATGTAATATGTAACGAAAAAAAGGATGCCCTGATATAATTTACATATAAGATGACTGGCTAAGCAGGATGGCATTGCAAAATTCACATATATGATGCCTGGCTAAACAAGATGGCGTTGCATAATTCACATAAATGATGAATAAACTAAACAGATGGCATTCGCACAAAGGATGTCTAAACTAAGCAGATGACATATTTAATATATACAGTAAGCAATGCAAGACAGCATATGCATGATATAACCAACATCAGCATGCCAAGTTAGAGCGAAGACCTCAGGGGGTAAATAGGAGTTGTCTTCTCCTTCTGAATCCCCCTCAGAACATATATCTTCCTCTCGATTACAATCCGAAATGTGTGGAGGGGGGCTGCCTTTGCGCCTACCATGGAGCGACATCTGCATGAAATTTTATTGCCATGCAAGGCTCGTCTCTTTTGCTCTACATGTTCAGTTCCATTGTTTACAATAACTGTCATGCATAGGAATAAAACATAGTGAGATTATGTAAGGAGTGCATGCAGAAATCCAGAGTGATGGTAGCAACCTGTGGATAGACCCAAAACCAATAATAGCAGGCAGATAATGGCTTCAGTTAAAAAATACAGATAATGGCTTCTTTACTGTTTGTTTCCCACCCAACATGAAACTCATAGTAGACACCGGAGATTAACCAGATAGTAGATAGATACTATTGATAGCGGCCCCGATATGTACCCCACAACAACTCAAGTTTAACCATTAGTTTGGAGCTGACTCAGAGTCTAATCGGTGAACAGGACGAGAAAGTAGCATGTAATATTAAGCGATGCATAACGTAAGCAGACACGAAAGAGTGCGACCTCTCTTGCGGACCCGTGTAGTCCTCGAGGTCGTCTGCTCGGTTGATGATGGTAACGCAGTTTTTATGGCTGCCACCGGCGGGGAAGAAGATCTGAGGCGGCGAAAGACAGTCTGGAGGCCGGATCCCTGCTGTGCTGGACCCTTCTATCGTTGGAGCAGCTGAGCAAGGGTGGACGACGGCGCAGCAGGAGCGGGACAAACCACACAAGGTTTTCTTTGACAACTATCTGTCAGAGAAGTAATTCTGTAAGGGCTCGTTTGAATTGGAGGATTCCAACAATGCAGGGATAGGAAATAGACAGGAATAGGATAGGAATGCATGTGCAAAACAGAGAATTTAAAAACACAGGATTTCTGCCAATCTGGGTGTTTGATTCACAACAATTGGAAGATCACAGGATGCAAAGAAGCATGGTGAGATGAAGTCAAACCACAAGAAAATGTACGGTTATAATGCTATTATGCTACTATCTCTTAGTCTTGTGCTTCATGAATAGGAAATTGAAAGGGGGACAAGTGAAAATTAAAATTCCTACGTTTTTTCTTTCAAGGAGACACTAAAGGAACAAATCCGTGTGCTCAGTGGACAATATATATAACATGTAGAGTAAAAAAGAGATGCAACAAGTGTACAACCTCTTTGGCGAAGCCATGTCGGTCTCAGCGTGATTGGGTTGGCCGGTGAGGATGCTCCGGCTGACTTTGCTGTTGGAGGAGGGGAACAAGATCTTAGGCATCTGGAGATGGAGCCCGAGGTACTGCTCCACTGTGATTGAGGGTTTCGTCGTTGGAGCAGCTCCGGTGAGTTGTACGACGCCGAGGCTGAAGCAGGACAAGAGAGACATCGAACAACGTTAACCTGAGTGGAATTCTAATAGCATCTCCAATACATGACGTAAAATAGCATCTCTAATAGAATCTAGGACGTGGTTCAAAGAGGAAATGAAGGGGGAAAGTTGTATAGCATGAATCTAGGACATGGTTCAAAGAGGAAAGGAATGGGCGAAAGTTGTGGGGAAAGTTGTATCGCATAAATCTAGGACGTGGTTCAAAGAGGAAAGGAAGGGCGAAAGTACTAGTTCAAAAAGGAAAGGAAGGGACAAGGCTGTAGAGTTTGAGCAGGACTAGATTTGCTGCGCTCACATAGGGAAAGGTGTCTAAAGATAACAAAACTTGGACCAACACAAATATGCTCCTTGGTTGTTTGTTCTTTGTTGCAACAGACTGTGCATGACCACAGTACATCGGTAGATGCACATGGTGCTGGTGCGTCCACTGTCCCGTGCAACTCATTAGATGTTGTTAATCTAAGGCCCTGTTTGGTTAAAAACTCCCTAGTCCCTACCGGCTTGGTTCCAGGGACTAAACATGGACTAGAGGTTATTAAATGACATGCTAAAAGACCATGTTACCCCTAGTAATGAACTACTAGAGACAAGGTGCGATGCGTGGCAGGGGCAACTGTTGGAAAAAGTCCCAAAAAGACTCCCTCGGGGTCTTCTTTCTTTAGTCCCAAATGCCCACTTTTAGTCCCAGAAGTCCCTCCTGTTTGGTTTAGATGGGACTGACACGGAGGTTTTTTAGTCCCTACACCAAAATGTCCCTGTAAACAAACACCCTCTAATAATGCCGCTGGAAAATTGATGCAATGCCACAGTTAAAAGCAAATTACATGTTTAACGAATTTTATTGTTAATATAATCTCTATGTTAATATTAATCAATGCCACTGTTTGAGAAATGCTACTGTCTTGCTTTCTTTCCCATTTAGATAAGGTAGATGCTTCTTTTTGTTGGCTTCTGTGTCATCCACCATTATTGACCACTAATTGTTTCCTTTGCACCTCTGTGTAAACAGGGTTATCTACTTCACCTCGTTGCCATTGTGACCTTTTGTTGCACTGCACAAAACACTTTTGTTTTAAGAGTGTTTTGTGCAGTTCAACCAAAATGTCACACCGACAACGTTGCTTGATTGCTTGATCTTAGTGGAACTGCACAAGAGGAGATCTTACTTCCTATCCGTTAAGGCGAATTTGGTTTAGATCTTCTTCTTGTGAGTTGTTTGAATTCCGCATCATGAGAGGTCAGTACTAGCCTTCTTTCACATGATTCTGCAGTGTGCTTTCATATGTTGTGCTACTTGTACGATAATGTTGCTTGCTTTTAGTGAACTGCACAAATGGAGACAAGACTTCCAATCTGTATGTGCACCGTAATGTCCCATTGAGGTAAGATAAGGATATTTCACAACTGTTGGCCTGTATTTCGCCACTTTCATCAGAAAATTAAGTTTAGTACTATACTTGTGCTCCCTAATTGACATGCCAAATCTTACATTGAAGGCGAAGCTTGTCTGTTATTGAACCAAGTGATGAAGGGGAAGAACAAGCGGAAGAAAAACAGAAATCAACTCCCGGTGTTGTAATGAAGCACTGGAACTGTGATGACACAAGTAATGATATAGTTTTGCATCTTAATTTATTGCTATGGCTGGAACGAGCAATTGTTTTGCCACTGATTTGATGCCACTCTTAATGTAATATGTAATTATCTCTACTTGTGCAAACAAGGATCTTCTTTGAAGATACCATATATTTTAGTGGAACTGCACAAGAAGATGTTGGAAACATTAAACTAATCGAGGAGTATATAGTAAGCATGGCCACCACCGTAGATAGCAACAGATGGTTCCGGAGAAGTGCTTCATCTGTATGCTCTACACAATAAGCCTCCTGACAAAGGTTGGTACTCGCCCACTGATTTCATCCATATGATTGAGCTTTGTCATCTCTATTGGTGGTGTGCTACTGTTTAGATACTGTCATGAAAAAGTGGTCTTGTCCTTGAGAACTGCTTCATCTGTGCTGTTTTAAATATTTCCTTTCCTTTTTTTCGAGCAAACAGGGATGCTAGCATTTAGTAGTCCTCTTGTCTTTGCACAACATGATCATCTTCCTCTGAAGAAGAATATGGAGTACATGAAGTGACTAGTTCCGATTATGCCAGGATGAAGAAGCCCTGTCTATATTCTCATCAGAAGGAGCAGTTGAAGGATGGTTACATTACTCCCCACAAGACCAAACTAACTTCAGCTCAGAAGGACTGACAAATCTCCATTTTTTTGCTGTGATGCACGAGTACAATGTTGTTCTAGGATTCTTTCTGGTGAGTTCCATTTTTCTAAAAGTGTGCTCTACATGGACCATGTATGTTCCTGTTGAAACTGTCAATTCATAGTACAGTTTGCTTTATACTAATCACTTTTTTGTATTTGTGCAAACAGGGGTGCTCAGCTTGATTTCAATGGGAACTGCACAAAATGTTCATGAATACATCGAATCATTCATTTGCACCACAAGAAAGGAGGTACCGATAAGTTCAAGGCGTTGCAACATATAAGGGCGAAATCATACAAGCTACGCACGAATTTGGTTGATTTTGGTGGAACTGCACAAAAAGAACAGCTGGTTTATTTAGCACGAGGTGCCATGTCAATGTCCGAACTAATGGCAAACCCTGCCCATTCCACAATCGTAGGCATTTGATATTTTGGAATGGCACAACCTTGTCAAATTTTGCTCATTGATTTTAGCAAGACATGCGTTTGATATTTCGAATGGGACGCCCTTTGCTGTCAGTAGCGTCGATCAATTTTTTCTTTATTCTTTAGTTGTGAAGTAAATATTGCCTCTGACATGTGAGTCGCTAAGATGCATAATCATCGATTGTTTTGAATGTTCTCTATGAATTGCCAGGCCTGTGTGTTTGATTGCAATGTACAGAAACGCTAAAAAGCTGCTCAAACTCTTTGTACTCCTTCTGTTCCTTTTTACTTTGCACATTGTGAAAGTGCATACTTTTTTGTATAAGATTGGTCAAAGTAGAGATACTTTGACTGCAGACAAAACTTGTATGCACGACTAGAAAGGACCGGAGGGAGTACATGTGAAACTGCTGCAAACGAGGTGATCACCCTGGGAATAATGCTAGTACGTATTGTTTTGCATGTTCATCCAATGCCAGTGATACAGGAATTCGAACTAATCAAAATAAATTCATTCATACACGGTCGGATTTCATATAAACATGCCAGATTTCATTACATTTCATACATTCTTCAACTAAAAAGGGGTGCGCTGGAGGTATAATTAATTAACCGAAGCTACCCACCTATGTCCCGCTGAGCCGAACAGAAGCTTCAGTGACTTAACTGCAGGTGCAGTTGCATAACTGACATGTGGCATGTTGGGCCCATGTGTCAGTCAGCCAATTGCACCAGCAGTTAAGTAGAAGCAGTGTTCTTCTCCAGCGCAGCTCTCCGACTCCACGTCGCCGCCAAGAAGCTAACCGGCCGTTAATGGTCAACCCGCCTAGCTTGGCTTCAACCGGAGGGTAGCAGCGGTGGCCTTACTTGGACCCGAGCGGCGGCGACCTACCATGTTCTACTCTTCCTCGTTTTCTGTGTGGCGCGGCCTTGTTGGCAGCGGGGCTGGGCCTCGGCGGAGCCGGCGATGTCCTCTGTCTCGTTGCCGGCGGGCGGCGCCTCAGCGGAGCGGTGGAAATCCTCCCCCACGTTGCCGGCAGGGTGGGGCCTCGGCTGAGCCGGCGATGTCCTCTGCCTCGTTGTTGGCGGGGCGGAGCCGGCGGTGTCCTCTGCCTCGTTGTTGGCGCCGCAGGGCCTCGGCCGAGCAGGGCCTCGTCAACGCCAGCGGAGCGGGGACTCGTCGGAGCCGGCATTGTCCTCTGCCTCGTCCTCGGTCTCGCCAAACAGCGCCTCGCCCTCTTCATCGCCCTCTTTGCTAGCCTCTTTGTAGGCGGCCGCAGCCTCCGCCACCCGCATGCGGTACCGCCAGCGCTCGAGGCGGCCCTTGCGGGAGGAGCGGTACGAGTCGAGCAGCGCCTCCTGCTCCGCCCGCTCCACGGCGATCTGCTCCTCCGCCTGCAGGTGCTCCTAGAGGAGATGGTGGTTGCAGGCGGCGTCGGCCTGCGCCTCCCGGAACTGCTCCTCACGCATCTGGCTCACCCTGTGCATATATTGGGCACGGGCCTCATTGATGGTCATGGTGCAATGCACCGGCGAGGATGGCGCGGAGGAGGGGGTTGGCGCCGGATTGTCGACTACCATGTTCTCCATTGGGACGTCGTCGTCCTCCGGCTGCCTGTCGGCCAGCCCGTCGGCAGCAATGGCTGCCATCTCCTTGTGGTCCGTCGTCCGCCCGTCCTGAAGAGCGCTGGAGCGCGAGGAAGCCATGGTGGGCAGTAGTGGTGTGGACAGGAGAAAGGGAACGGAGGCGGATGACTGCGGCTATGGCCAGCGCAACAGTTTATATAGCAATGGTGGGCGGGCGGAGGGACGGACCTGTTGCGCCGGAGTAGCCGCCTCGGCAACCGTGTATCATTAATGTGGGCGGTAGATGGACGGACGGACGACACTTGTGTCGTTTGAAGGCGGAGCAATCGCCTGCATCGGGAAGCGGGGCGGGCGGCGTTGACTGTTTCGGGCGGAAAGCGCGCGGGGGCGAGGAGATGACTTTACTTGGAGAGGATGACAATGGGGACCCACCAGGTCCATAGCCTCACGTACGCAAGTGCCTCCTTATTATATATATATAACTATAATTTATTTTGCTTCCTCCTGGTTCCTGACATCACGGTCCCACACCATTGTCAACCTATGTAGTAGTCAATAAGCGAGAGAATTGCACAAGAAGCGGCCGACAGCTGGGACCAAGCAGCTCGAGCAGTATTTGTGTTTTTGAGGTGTGAGCACTGCAGAGTTTTTCGATGTTTAGCCCAGATATTAATTTTTCTCCTCTGAACAACAACGAAAACATCGCTGCACGTATTAACTGGGCGGGCTATGGCCCGTCTAGCCCAAGCCAGATATCCAGCCCAGATATTAATTTTTTTCAAGCTGAAAATGGCTAGCCCAGCTATACTTTTTTTAGGAATACCCAGGCAAGGTCAAGTTGTTATTCTCCACCCTGCTAGGCTGCAAATCTTTCCTAGGAGGGATGCATTAGGCTTAACAAGAAAATGGGCTTTAAGAAATAATAAATGGGATGTAATTATAAAAACGGGGCAGTAACTATAAAAAATGCACCAAACACATGATTACTTTATAAAATATTATTTTTGGATATTGAAAATTTTAATTTCATTAATTGCTGCGAGCGCAATGTTTCGTTGGATTTTTACGTAATATAAATTTATATTGAAATTGTATTTAATCTAACTAGAAATTTCCGGATAAAAATATTTCGGATCCCATCAAAATGTGGGAAATTTTATTGAATTCTGTTTTGAACGGTAGGTTGAAATGGGCTGTACTTTTAACAAACTGTAAATGGGTTGTAGTAAATTCCATTAGAATGCAAAAATGGGCTACACATTCTTACAAATCTCAAATGGGCTATAAGTTCTCTACAACACACTTCTGGCCTTACTAAGTTGACGCGTCCCCTAAAAAACAGAGTTGACGCGTATGCAAGGCTTTGTCAACTTATAGTCAACACACGGTTCTAGCAGCAGTGGCCGTTGGATGTCCATCCAACGGATGCCGTGCTTCTTCTTCAATCTCGGATATTCTAGCTTCACCCGCCCAAAAAATGATTCCTCCCCCTGACATCTGGGGTGCACCGTTTCGGAAGCTGACCTATGGGCCTACTAAGTTGACGTACCAAGGGCTTTGTCAACTTAGTCAATATAAACGATTCTAGCTGCAGTGACCATACGATGTCCATCCAACGGCCTTCGTGCTTCTTCAACGTCTGGTCTTCTTGCTCCAGCCGCCCAAAGCAGCGCCGAGCGTGCCGCCTGCTCCTGCCTCCCGTGCCCGGCTGTGCTGCCGCGGAGGCCACACCGCCCCTACTACTCCCACCGCTGGCCAGGTCATCCCTCCACTCACCCACACCCCCTGTTATTCTGCGGCGACGGCAGCGCAGCCGAACCAGTGAACCCTCGTACTCCTCTCCGCATGTGCATCCACTGCCGCGTCTTCCCCGGCTCCGCGTCGTCCCCTTCCTAGGCCTCGCCGTCATCCACCGCCCTGGTGCTCTCGGCGCGGCGTGGTCAACGTGGTCAAGGAATGACTTCCATCGGACGTGGACTGTACGTGAAGAGGCTGACAGCTGGGTCCACGGCAGCCGCAAGGAAGTGCGTCCTTATTACGCGCAAAATAATTATTCCTCCAGCTGATAGCGGGGACCCACCGGACGGGCCACCGTATTTCGCGAAAAAAAATGATTCGCCCCCTGACTGCTGGGACCCACGAGCTACATCTTCGCATGCAAGGAAGTGCGTCCGGAAAAAAAAACGATTCGCCCCCCTGACTACTGGGACCCACCAGCTACATCTTCGCACGCAAGGAAGTGCGTCAAAAAAATGATTCGCCCCCCGACTGCTGGGACCCACCAGCTACACCTTCGCACGCAAGGAAGTGCGTCCGGGCAAAAAAATGATTCGCCCCCTGAATGCTGGGACCCAGCAGCTACACCTTCGCATGCAAGGAAGTGCGTCTGGGCAAAAAAAATGATTCGCCCCCCTGACTGCTGGGACCCACCAGCTACATCTTCGCAGGCAAGGAAGTGCCTGACAGTCGGGACCCACCTGGTCGAAGCGTACGTAGCATTGTCATTCTGGTCGCGAACGTGTACGTACATACTGGACGATGTAGAGGCACGCACGTGTCGTAGTAGAGGCGTGCACGTGTCGTAGTAGAGGCGCGCACGTAGCATGTACAGGTACGTACAGCGGCCAGGGTGCAAGAAAGAAAATACGGCCACGTATGTGTACATACGGGCAGGGTCTCGAACGTCTACTCGCGCATACGTACGGCCAAGGCTCGTGTACATGGCTGGGTCAGAACGGAGAAACAACGTCGTCCTCGTGTTCATGGGGAGGCAACGGAATGCGTCGTGTTCATGGGGAGGCAACGGAATGCGCCGTGTTCATGGGGAGGCAACGGAATGCGTCGTGTTCATCGGGAGGCAACAGAACGTGTGGGAGCCAACCGGCTGGGTCGGAACGGAATGCGTGGTCGTGTTCATCGGGAGGGCTTGGACGGAACAGGCGATGGAAACAAGGCCTGGCGTACCGCAGAACGGAGGAAACGGACCTCCTACGTTCAGAACGGGGTCCTGTTGATCGGGAGGGGTGTGGCGTACCGCAAAACGGAGGAAACGGACCTCCTACGGTCGAAACGGGGGTCCTGTTGATCGGGAGGGGTGTGGCGTACCGCAAAACGGAGGAAACGGACCTCCTACGGTCGAAACGGGG